>NC_087515.1:128067686-128185546 GCF_963921805.1 Phalacrocorax carbo
CGACACTGGAGCATCAAGGAGAAAAGGTGTTTGCAGGCAGCGGTGCTGCACTTGAACTCAGAAATTCAGCTGTCAGGAGCTCGGTCCTGGGGTGTCATCCAAAACTAGCCAGGAACTAAAGATAACGTTCAGGCGAGTGACTTCAGATGTCTCAGGGCAGCGAGGTGGTCGCTGGTGAGTGAGGGCTGCCCATGGCTTTTGGGAAGCTCGTGTATGGCTTCGTGGGACCGGCTGCTCATCGCTGCCTCCCACCGCTGGCGCGTGGCCCCTCTGAGCTGCCTCTGAGCTTTTATTAACACTGAGCTGGAGGTGGTATTTATACCCGGCGGTGGAGGAAGAGAAGGGAGGGAAAACACCCAAACAACATAATCGCTTAAGCAAGTGTGGGAACAGACCATGAGAGCTATTTGGAGCGAGGGTATCGGCGCTGAAACATGTAGGTAAGGAGCAAACAGATTTTCATGCTATATTTATCTTCAGAGTACGGTCAGGCTCTTCCCACTTGTCTCTGATGGGAGAGAGACTTTGCTGGCTGATAGGAGACACGCTCTGCGTCTCGCTCACATGGGGGTAGTTCCCGACGCCTGCGTTCGATCCCGATTCGCACGGTGGGAGACGTGCTGGGTGCTGGGTGCTGTTCAGCCAGGGCAGCTTTCCTTGCTGCAGGAGCAGCGTCGGGCTCGTAGCCCCAGGGTGGCAGTCGCTTCTCAGCGCTAGGCTGGCTGTGCCAAGCTGCTTTGTCACTGCTCCTTTATCAGCTCATGAGCTTCCTCCGGGTGAGTTTTTAAATCTCACCTGACGCTGTGTGAAGGATGGTGCTTGCTCTGGGTGTACAGGTGAGCCAGGAGCTTGCAGAGGAGCTGCAGCCTGCGGTTTGGCTTCTGGGGATGCTGCCATTTGCAGTGTAGCTCAATCCCTGGGCAGAGGGAGGCAGCACAGGCACCTGTTGTGGGTGACGGGACAGCCTGGAAACCCTTTGGGAACTCCCTGTGTCGCCTTCCAGTATAGGGCTAGGAAGGACTGAGTTCAGACGGTAGAGAATTCAAGATTTCCTCTTTTTTTGCATAAACGCCTCCCCCCGTGTCGCTGAAGTGGAAGCATCGTTCATGGTGTCTTCGCAAGAAGTGAGATGGGGGTGAGGAGCAGGGGTACCTTCACGGACAGGAGGGCTCGGGCTTCGTCTTGCCAATTTTCAGCTGCTTAAAAGTGAGGAGCCTGTTCAGGGCTGGTGCCTGGCGTCCCTCGAGAGCTGCTGTGGGATGGGCATGTCCAGAGGGTGCTTCGTCGTCCTGAGCTCAGCTTGTGCCTGCCTGGTGATGCGAGTGCTGCCCTGCTTCTGGGGACTATGGCAGGATGTGTACTTTGAAATTCATCGTTCCTTTAGCAGCCTTTTTCCTGGCTGTTAAATCTGGAGCTCATTTGCTGGAGAACTTTACAGCATGGCTGTTTGTGGTGGTGACTCTTGGGAAGCTGGTCCTGCCCTTCCTGAGGCTTTTCCGTCCTTTGGGTATGGGACAAACCGGCTGTTTTGTTTTCACTTGGATTTTACCATTTGTTTCTTCTCTCCATGACAGGGAGAACCGGAATCGGCTGACACAGATAATGCTTCTCAAGTCCCTCCTCCAGGTATGAGCATGTCACTGTCCCTGCAGGGGTGTCCAGCCCCCATGAGACATGTGGGGTCCCCCAGCTGCTGGCATGGGGGTGCTGAACTCGGGGACCCTCTCCCCCAGAGTGGTTTAGGAAGAGCTCAAGCTGTACTTGCTTGCATCCCCGCTTTCTTGGTGTGCTTTAACCCCCCTCAAGTGACACTGTCATGTTGCCTCCCTTTTCCTTTGGTGCCTGCAGGTCTCTGTAGGCTTCCAGTGCAGTAACATGCTCACGGCGCTTCCCAGCGCCTTCCTGGACAGGCTGCTCTCTGCAGCTCTCATGGAGGATGCTGAGATCCGCCTCTTTGTCCTGGAGATTCTCATCAGCTTCATCGATCGCCACGGGAACCGGCAGAAGTTCTCCACCATCAGGTATGTCCCGGGGACCCCCTGATAGGGCTGGGACCTGCAGACCCTGCAGAGCAGGCTTGGGTTGGGGAGATCTGCTGGGCTGGGAGCGCTGGCAGGATTATTAATAAATCTGGTCCCAGTTCTGGGGTGGTTTAATGCTGGAGATCAGTGGTCTGCTAAAAGGCAGATGGGTGGTCCCAGGAGGATGCGCAGGAGCAATAACCTCCTTGAGTGGGTTCATCGACTGCATTGCATCCCCATGGATAGGCCTGCTGGGCACTCGGGTTGTCCGTGCTGTGTTACCTTGCAAGAAGGTGACTGTAATCCCAGACAGAAACATCTGCATGGGTTTTGCTGTGGTCCTGCTAATCCACTTTGCTTGCACGCTTCTTTGTCAGCTTGCCAACTCTCCTGAGCGCCACTGCCTTGAAATGCTGTAGTGATTTGGCTCGGTACTCTTGAATATCTGAATTGTTGAGATGGGTTTTAAAAGCCACCTTTAGCTTCCCCGCCTCCGTTCCTGGCCAGCAGCTCTGCAGGCATGCGGGAATCGCACCTCCTCCCTCCAGTGTCTGAGTTTTCCCTTCCCTTTGGCCTTTCCTTGCAGCACCATCAGCGACATCTCCGTCCTGAAGCTGAAAGTGGACAAATGCTCGCGCCAAGATACCGTCTTCATGAAGAAGGTAGTGGCAGGGTCTGGGTCAAGCTATCCTCGTCTAGACCGGTGTAAGGGCTGTGTGTCTGTTCCCCCAAGCCACACTGAGCCATGGGGGAGTCCTGCGATGCCTCCAAACCTGGGCAAGTCCCTGGGAAGACCCAGTGGGATTCAACCTCCATCAGCGCTTCATGCGCCGGCCTTTCTAGACACCTAAATCTGCTATTTGCCCTAAGGAATGCGTACCCCAGGACACGCGGGTATCCCAAAAGCTATTTATCAAGTGGCTTTCGAAGTTGCCTGATTATTTTATTTATTTAATGATTTATTTCAATTCCCCCCATCCCCTTAACACATTTTCAGGGGTGGGGCAAACCCCTCTGGAGCTAACTTGAGATCAAGAGAGGATCAGTTTATTACCTTGTGGACACCAGGGAGCAGCAACGCAGCCCCTGAACCGAAAACCATGGCAGAGCTGTGTTTCCCTTGCACCAGCGTGTGCCCTGCTCTGTCCCGTGCCTCACTGTCACACAGTGTGTCTCAGGGCTTTATTTCTCTGTGTGATCTGAGCTGCGATTTCTATAATGCTGCAGCAGAGGCATCCTTTCCTGGGGCTCGGTGCTGCGAGTGCTGTTTGCCTGCCCTGGGCTCTGCTCTTGGATCTGCCGGTGCTTCTTCCCCGTCAGGGTCCAGCATTGAATGGTGAAACACCACCTGATAGTCACAGCTCCTTCTCCCTGGGGCTTTCTTCATTTGCTTGGTGAACAGAGGAGCTCTGCTCCCTCCTGCATGGACGGAGGCTCCTTTCCTGGGCCCTGCTGCTTGTCTTTCTCTGCGTTGATGGCGGTGTTGCTCACAGGGGATGCTCAGGAGGTGACAACATCCTTCCGTGTCCCCACAGCATGGCCAGCAGCTCTACCGGCACATCTACCTGATATGCAAGGAGGAGAGCAACGTGCAGGCTCACTACGAGGCTCTCTACAGCATGCTGATGCTCATCAGCATTGAGCTGGCTAACGAGGAGGTCGTGGTGGACCTCATCCGCCTGGTGCTGGCAGTGCAGGTAGGCAGAGGGGAGCTGGGGGTGCTGCTGGTGCTCAGCACCGTGGGGCGGGTGGGCTGGGATGCGATGGGAAGGAGCCTCTGGGAGGGGGAGTGTTTTGGAGCTGGGGTCTCTGAGGAAGCGGGTGCAAGTGCCTCACCTGCTCTCAGCCTCTTCCACCATAGTGGGATCAGACCAACACACCAGGGACAGACCGCAGTTGCTTTGGCAGCCTCTGATTTCTGCAAACCCAAGCTCCAAAAGCTGGGATGTTTGAAGGGCAGGTGATGCCACAAGGTGGATGGAGACCACTCTGGGGCCTTGCCCATCCTCCTCTCATGGGGCTGTGTCTCTGCTGCAGGAGATTGCCCAGATCAACGAGGATAACTTGACAGCGTACAACCGCTGCGCGCTCTTCGCCCTCAGCGCGGCTTACCTGAACCTCATCAGCCAGCTCACCACCGTGCCCACCTTCTGCCAGCACATCCACGAGGTGCGAGGGAGGGTCTGGGGACGGGGCTGAACCCTTGTCCATGGCAGCTCTGGCATCGGCTCTCCTGGCCACCCGTGGGGTTAAAGCTTGGCTCCTTGCTTGTCTTCTTCAGGTCATCCAGATGCGACAGAAGGAAGCTCCCTATCTGCTGCCTGAAGATGTGTTTGTGGAGAGACCCAGGTAATAGCTGGGAAAACACCTTTTCCCCTACTACCTGCTCCTGAGGGGTTGGCATCTGCAAGATCGTGGGCGATAATGGGTTTACCAGCCCTTCACTCGCTTGTGCTTCTCTCCTTTCCCATCTGGGGATGGCACAGCGGGAAGGACATGAAGAGATTTCAGCCTGTTTAGAAGCTGAGGAGGATCCCACGCAGCCAGAGAAGGGGGTGGCTGCCACGGCTTGTCCTCACAGCCAGCCAAATGCTGGGGTGGGCTCTGTGGGCCGATCCCTCCCCTAGTCTGACAGTGGGATGGGTGTAGATAGAATCATGGAATCATTAAGGTTGGAAAAGACCTCCAGGATCATCAAGTCCAACCCCAACCCAACACCCCCAGGCCTCCTAAACCATGGCCCCAGGTGCCACGGCTGCACGGTGTTTGAACCCCCCCAGGGACGGTGACTCCCCCACCTCTCTGGGCAGCCTGTGCCAGGGCCTGACCCCTCTGGCAGGGAAGGCATTTTCCCTCACACCCAACCTAACCCTCCCCTGACGCAGCCTGGGGCCGGTTCCTCTCGTCCTGTCACTGGTGACTTGGGAGCAGAGACCAGCCCCCCCCTCACTCCAGCCCCTCTCAGGCAGCTGCAGAGAGCGAGAAGGGCTCCCCTCAGCCCCCTCTTCTCCAGGCTAAACCCCCCCAGCCCCCTCAGCCGCCCCCCAGCACACTTGTGCTCCAGACCCTGCCCCAGCCCCACTGCCCTTCTCTGGACACGCTCCAGCCCCTCCAGGCCCTTCTTGTCCCGAGGGGCCCAAACCTGAGCCCAGCACTCGAGGTGGGGCCTCCCCAGGGCCGAGCACAGGGGCCCCATCCCTGCCCGGCCCCTGCTGGCCACACCAGTGCTGACACAAGCCCGGGGGCTGGTGGCCTCCTTGGCCACCTGGGCACACCGCTGCTCTGCTGTGCGGCCGCCTGGAGGATGCCTGCTGTGTGCTGACCGTCCCCAGGGCTGGCTGGGCTGTCCCCTTCGGCATGGGTCCCATTTGGTGGTGAGGCCCCCAGTGAGTGCCGCTGCTCTCTTGTGAGATTCTCTAGGTCAGGGTGGTCCTTCCCAAGCACATCCATATTCTTCATGATGGGTCGAGAGCCCTTCTGGGCATCTGGCTTTGCACTGGTGTGTGCAGAAATACCATGATGTATCCGGCTGTGCTGAAGCTAAGTGAAGCCATGAGAGCATTCTCTGACCCAAAGGGACAGAAACCCTGCTGACACAGTTTCCCTGGCAGGAGAGATGCCGCCATCTCCATTGGATCTTTTCCATCTCCGTAGGTTGAGCAAAAGCCTTGACCGCCTGGGCCCGGAGGTCTTCTTCTGGCAGAGCAAGATCAGCGAGGTGCTGGGCGGCAGCGGCTACAACTCAGATCGGCTCAGCACACCCTACATTCCCCAGCTGACGGGTACGCACCACCCTGGGGCATCCCAGAGAGCTGGGAGGGGAGGAAACCAGTCCCCCACTCTGCACAGTTATGGGGGTGTGAAGTTCTTGTGCTGGGCGTGGGCGTGTTGGATTTTCTGCCCTCCTTTAGAGGTGTAGCCTTGGGGAAGCTGAGGCACAAAGCAGGAAATCGGGAGCTTCCTGGGACTGACACGTGCAGAGCTGCCTGGAGGGAAGGAGCCGTGAAGCCCACTGGGCTTGGCTCAGTCCTCAGTTCACAGAATCCCAGACTGGCGGGGCCTGGAAGGGCCCTCTGGAGCTCATCCCATCCCACCCCCTGCGTGAGCAGGCACCCCCAGAGCAGGGGCACAGGGCCGCGTCCAGGCGGGGGGTGAATGTCTCCAGGGAAGGGACCCCACAGCCTCTCTGGGCAGCCTGTGCCCCTGCTCTGGCACCTGCACAGGGAAGGGGTTTGTCCTCATGTTCAGGGGGAGCTTCCCGTGTTCCAGCTTGTGCCCGTGGCCCCTTGGCCTGGCGTTGGGCACCGCTGAAAAGAGCCCGGCCCCATCCCCCTGACACCCACCCTTCAGATATTTATAGGCACTGATGAGATTCCCCCTCAGCCTTCTCTTCTCCAGGCTGAACAGACCCAGGTCTCCCAGCCTTTCCTCACGAGGGAGATGCTCCAGCCCCTGATCCCCTTGGCAGCTCTGCCCTGGCCTTGCTCCAGCAGTTCCCTGCCCTTCTTGCACTGGGGGGCCCAGAACTGGCCGCAGCCCCCCAGATGTGGCCTCACTGGGGCAGAGCAGAGGGGGAGGAGAACCTCCCTCGCCCTGCTGCCCACACGCCTTTCCATGCCCCCCAGGGCACCGCTGGCCCCCTTGGCCCCAAGGGCCCGGTGCTGGCTCAGGGTCCCCTTGCTGCCCCCCAGCACCCCCAGGGCCTCTCAGCAGAGCCGCTCTCCAGCAGGTCCCCCCCAGCCTGTGCTGGTGCGGGGGGCTGTTCCTCCCCAGGGGCAGGGCCTTGCACTGGCTCTGGCTGAATTCCCTGAGGTTCCCCTGGGCCCAGCTCTCCAGCCTGGCCAGGTCGACATCCAAACCAGTTCTGCTGGTTTGGATGAATTTGGGTAAATGGCTTAGGTGGGCTGCTCCCCTGGGGATGGGACCCACAGCCGTGTTCCCCCCGGGGGCTGCCTGTGATCACCCCGCTGCTCCCGAGGTGGCTACAATTAGCTCTTCTTCCCTTTCTCTTCCTCTGCAGATGAAGATCGCTTGTCCAAGAGGAAGAGCATTGGCGAGACCATTTCCCTGCAGGTCGAGGTGGAATCGAGAAACAGTCCTGAGCGAGAGCAGGTACCACGTTACGCCAGAGCTGCCCAGGCTGCCTCATCCCTTCGGCGCCGCGTGCTTTTAGCAGCCTGATGGGTGCAGTTAAGCCCTCTCTAACTCTTCATTTGGCTGCATGCGTAACTGCTGTGCTGGCTGCAAGCGCAGGGGCCCGTAACCCAGCCCTGGCACGTCTGGCAGAGAGCGGGGTCGGAAAGACCCCGACTCCCCCTGATGTTCCCCCCGCCCAGGTGCTGACAAGCCCCAGCCTGCAAAGGGAGCCGCACAGCAAGAAGGGTCTCGCACTGCTGTCTGCGTGGCAAATCTTTATTTTCCTTGTATGCATATTTCTTAGCAATGGGAGCCTTCGGTGAGGTGTGAGGCCTGGTTAGTCCAGCCTGAGGGAAAATAATGCATTTAAAAATGGAGGTTGCTAGGAAAGATATTGCTGATCTTTAAGGACAGACTCTGTTCTGGTGCAAAAATACAGCCTGGTTCTGGGTTGCTGTGATCCCAGAACACAGTGTGTTGAGCCTCGTCTGCTTTCCCCCTTCCTTTAGAGAGCACCAGCGGAAGAGATCACGTACGAGACGCTGAAGAAGGCGATAGGTAAGCGAGGGAGCCGGCCGTGGTAGGGAGAGGGGGAGGCTGGCGTGCTGTGTGCGTATGGGTGCTGTCACCCCTGCGTCTGTGTGTGCACACCACGGATGGATGGGTCCCCAGCGCCTCGCCACGGCAGCATCGCACCCAGGTCACGGCGCAGCTGGGCCTGGGGGTGTCCCTGGGGGGCTGGTCCCAAAGCCAGAGGCTGGACACCCTCTCCTTGGCTTCCTAGCGATGCCCAAATCCATGCTGCCTGCTGGGGAGGTGGGCAAGCAGCACGTGGGTGGTCCCCGCTGGTGGGGAGCAACTGAGAGCCGTCTCCCCTCTGCTTCAGTAGACAGCGTCGCCATGGAGGAGCAGGAGCGAGAGCGGAGGCGGCAGGTGGTGGAGAAATTTCAGAAAGCCCCGTTCGAGGAGATCGCTGCCCACTGCGGTGCCCGGGTGAGCTGGGGCTGTGGCACTCCCTAAATCCCCGCGCTGCTCTGCTGGGGAGAGGCGGGTGGTGATGGCGTGGCTCTGAATTTTGCCAGGCCACCCTCCCACTGCTCTGGTGACCGGGAAAGGTCAACGGGGTGTTTGTCCTGTGTGTACTGCTGTGGTCCTCGGGGTGCGGCCGCACTAATACAGCCACTCTCTCTGTGTTACAGGCGACGCTGCTTCAGAGCAAGCTCAACCAGATCTTCGAGATCACCATACGGTGAGTTGGGGTGACAGCCAAGCACAGTTTGTCAAGCCACCCGAAAACCCGCTGCTGGAGTGTGCCTGGCCACAGGGCTGTGGGGCGACGGGAGCCACGGGTGTCCCCCATCACGGAGACTCGTGTGCTGGGGATGGGTGCCAGCCTGGGGCCGGGGTCTTTGCAATGGCAGAGGGGATAAGCGTTGCTGGGAGCAGCCTCTGGTTTGTTTGCCCCAGTTCCCCCCTGCTGTGCTGGCACTGAGGAGACCCGCAACGGTGCAGGAATGCACGTTTTCTGCACCAGGCTTTGCTTCTTCACCAAATCTCTCTGTAAACCACCTCCTTCCATCTCTTGTGTTTCAGGCCACCGCCAAGCCCCTCTGGCACCATCACAGCCGCCTACGGCCAGCCCCAAAACCACTCCATCCCGGTGTACGAGATGAAGTTTCCAGACCTGTGTGTGTACTGAGGGCGGCCGTGCTTGGTAGGGCAGAGCCACCGCTGCACAGCTCGCACCCAAGGACCTCGGGGGAGAGACTGCTGACCCCGCAGGGAGCACATCCTCGTGCAGGACGGGTGGGGACATGGACACCGAGGCCGCCCCAAGATTTGTTGGCACCACAAACCCGTCTCCCGTACTTTATTTTGTGACTCCGCCTCCGCAGCCACATTTTGCGGCGGTTGGTGGTGCAGGAGGCTCGGGGCACAGCGGCGCGGGGCGGTGGGTATTTGCTGTGACCTCCCTCTCTGCTCTCGTTTTTCTGGAAGAGGAGAGGAGATGCTCTGGCTCCGGGCAGAGCACGCTGGGCACGTACATCTTCCCGGCATAAAGCAAACCCGTTCCCTGGGGAATCCCCCCCCCGCATCGTCTGTCGGCCACGTTGAGAGCCCCTGGCAAGGGGCAGGGCTGAAGCTGGAGGGTGTGAGACTGTAAAAGGCAGGAGGGGTCTGCGGTGCGGCATGCTGCAGCCCGGGGCAGCCGCAAAACCAAAGCCCCCCCGAGCTGGTGCCTGAGGCAGGTTGCTGGAGGGGATTACGGTCCCCCCGTCCAACTCCTGGCACTGCAAGGATGCTCCGGACGGAGGGCTTGCCCGGTGCAGCATGAGGGTAGCGATAGTCCCATCCCAGTGAGGGGGCACACAGCAGCCTGGCTGGTTCCAGGTGACTTGAAAACATGATTTCTTTGGGAAAACCCTTTTTTTTTTTTTTTTTTTTTGCGGGGGGAAAGGCCCACAAGAGCCGTGCCTCTCGCCCGGGTCACGGCAGGCTGCTCGCGGGGGGCTGGTGCGACTGAGCCCGCAGGCAGCGTGCCCGGGCGTGCAGTGGGACACCTGGAGCAGTGACACGAGGCACGAGCAACCACCAGGCTGGGGAATATTAACACATTAACCCACTGTTGTCATATTTTCTGGGTTGGGTTTTCACAGTTTTGGAGTTCCAGTCTCAAAGAATTCTTTTTTTTTAAGCAAAAGGACTTCGACAAAGTCCAGTCTTAAATCAGCTAGAGCCGTAATCACAAAGAAACCCCAGCGCTGCAGGAAACAGCTGCGATAAGAGGTGTTTTGCAGGGTCTGCAGGGTGGACCCTGTATCTGGCCGGCCGCGGATCGCGCCTCCTCTTGGATAAAACTGGATTTGGGCTGGGGGGGAGATGAGGCTATGGAGAGTTTTGCTTTAGACGCACATGGTAGAAAATTCTGGCTCCTGCCAAACCAAAACTGCAAGGTGAAGACGGTGGGGATGGGGAGGAATGGTCGCCTGGGGGCATTCAGCCATTCACGGGGTCTCTCTTGCTCCCAAATGCCTTTCAAGCGTCGGAGCTGCCTCCAGCTTCCCTGCCGTCACCCTCCGAGCAGCCTGGGGGTCCCTGGGGGTCTCTCGGGCAGCCCCTTCCCCTCCGGCCGGACACGCTGCTTCTGTTCTCACTGCACAAAGAGACGTGGGAGCTGCTTCTGCGCGTCGCGGCGGGGACAGAGAGCAGGTAGACGCAGCCGCTGGGTGGTCGCACCAGCTCTGCCCGCGCCCCGCTGGGTTGCTTCACCCACGACCCATTTCTCTGCCACCTCTCGCTGCCGATCTTCAGGCAGTTGTTTTAAGCTGTAATTATACATTACCATCGCCCCCACCCTTTATTTTTTCTTTCCCTCAGTGGCAAATACAGTTCACGATTGCCCTGAGGTCACTGCTTTGTGTGGTCATGCTCTAATCTGGGTTTAGGAAATGATCTAGCTTAAGAGACCAGGAAAAAACAGGGTTTATTTCAGTCCCTGGGCTGGATCACGGCATTCGTGGCGTGGCTCTGCCGGTGCCTGAGGCTCAATCCTTGCTGCTGTCTCTCCTCAGGGTCCCCGCGTGTCTCTGTCCCCTGTCCTCAAGCCCTTTTTGCTCCCTGGGTTATGCCCAGCCCTGCTGAAGCCTGAATTTTGGCCAGGGCAGGTTTTGGGGTGGGCAGTAGGAACGCAAAGCAGGCTGCTCGAGGAGGGTTTGCTCCCGTGGCTGTTCTAATGAAAAGCACTAAAATTTTTAACAAAATGCAGTAGGAAAAGCAATTAACCCCCAGATTGTGTGTCCATGGGAAAACACATCCAAAACTCTTCAAAACCACAGCGAAGGAGGGAAGATGAGCACAAGTTTGTATGTGCTAAAGGAGGGGAGCCACAGGGGCACCACGGGGCACATCTTGGGATGCCCATCAACCCTTTTGGGGCAGAAAATACCCCTGGCCTCTGCTCCCAGGAGCAGCTCCCGGTGCCTCCAGTCCCAGTGCTTTTCCCTTGCTCCGCTCTGTGGGACCTCCCAGCTGGCTGCATCCCCCAGCATGTCTCACCACGGCCCCGCCACATTTTGGAACCCAAACTCCACCTGTAAATGTGTCCCCCACCCCAAGACACGCACACAGTGTAAGTGACCTGTTTGTACATCACGTTTAGTTTAGGAACTTGTGTACGTAGAGATGACAAAGTATATTTCTATAAAGTCGACCGTTTAGGTGCATGTGTGCGTTTCCATCTCTGTATTTCGGAGCACTGTGGCGTTTGCGTGTGTACCCGGGGCGGGGGGTGGGGGGGAGTGGGTTGTTAAAAAGGGCCGAGAAGCCCTCAATATTTTCAAATGCACCATCTTAATGCCCTTTTCAAATAAATATTGATGTTGCCACCTTAGGGGCTCTGCTGTCTTGGCGTGTTGCATGGCAGCCCTGCTCTGGGAGAGGAAGAACGGGTGGTTGCTGCTGGGATGGAGAAGGGAAGGCATGGGGTGAGGATGAGGATGGCCTCGGCTGCGGACAAGCTTCCTTCCACCAGCTCCGTGCCCAGGATCCAACCCAAGCCGGGCTTCATCTTCATCACCCGTTATAATTCAGCATTCCCTCCGTTTTCCCCCCATCGCAGAAGCTCCCTGCAGCGCGCGGGGCCGCGGGGAAAGGTGCTGGGCTTCTGCTCACGGTGTGTGTGAATGTGCACAAATCCTCTTGCTGAGGCCAAAATGGGCAATAAAATGCCCGCGTGGCCATTTGAGGGGCCAAAATGTACGTGGCGTGCGCTGTGCCGCGTGTGCTCCAGCCACGCACGCGCGGCGCCAGCAGCCCCTCCGCTCCTCGCTACGTTAAGGACTGACCCAGGACATCTCTTAGCTAAGGAGAGGCAGGGAAAAGCGCTAATACGAGTCCTGTTTTCCTTTAATAATATTTCCACCATGTTACACCAAATAAATGGGGATGCACAGCCCCGTGCATCGCGCTCCCAAGCCCCAAAGCCCCCCCCGTTTAGGTCATGGATGGTGGTGGGCTCATCCCACTGGGGTATCTGCACGTGCTTTCCATCCTTGGGTGAAACGGGAGGTGGTGGGAAGCGCAAAGCCGGCACTTCAGATCAGCCTTACGCTCTTAATCCTGGCGTTTTGCTGCCTGGGAAGCATGTAAAAGGGGGATGGGCACAGGATCGTAGAATTGCGAAGGCTGGAAAAGACCTCTAGGATCATCAAGCCCAACCGCCAACCCAACACCCCCAGGCCTCCTAAACCATGGCCCCAAGCGCCACGTCTACGTGTTTTTGGCAGCAATAAGGTGTTAGCTGGGCAGAGGTGGTCAAGATTTGCTTTTCCATGAAACTGGGTTTAAACCCAGCCTCCTCCCCAAGGCACCAACCCAAGGCACCCTCCCCAGGCCGCCCCCCCGCTTCGCTACGCGAGTTAGCAGCATGACTTTATAAATAATGACGCTTTCCCTAGTACTCAGCCTCTTCAGCAGCCTCATTTAATGGGGAATTAATGAGTTTACCTGGTGGGTGGGTGCTGGGGGAGCCTGGCTCGGTCCCTTTGCTCCTCGGGGCAGCACCCAGAGGACGCTGCATTTCCCCAGGCTGCCAGCAATCATCGTCATCCCATGCCACATCGGCGTGATGCCCCTCTCTGGGTCCGAAACACGCTTTGCTGGGGTGTGCAGGGGCTGGCCCTTGCCAAAATGCAGCCCCCAGTGCCCTCTCCGGGCTGGCTGCAGCGAGCCCAGCCTTGCTGGAGCCCCACGGTCAGCCTCTGTGAAGCTCCCGAGCTTGGGGTGCAAAATTGCCCTTCCTCCCCTCATCCCCCACTCCCCAGCACTTTCCCAGCCCTGTCTCTTTACCCCTGAGTTGCAGGATTTTACTTGGCGATTATTTTTTCCTACCCCTTTACAAACACCGGGCACCCCCAGAGACATTGCCGACACCTCGTTAGCTTGCAAAAAAATGTAAATTTTTTTTTTCTATTTTTTTTTTTTTTAGAATTCTTTTAATCCATCATTTACAGTATTGTACAGCTCAGTGAAAATATATGAAAATCATCCAGTGTGCTCCAAACTGGGCGTCATCCCCACTCCCCGTGCGTGTCCAGTGGGTGCAGCAAAGCGGTTGGCATCTTTATCCCTAGCCTGTTCCCACCCAGTGAAACCCGGGAGCGGACCCGTTTGGAGCAGTAGTTAAGAACGACATAACGAGTGATCTCTAAGTGAAACACATACCAGTGGGACACTAAAGCTATGGGGGGTGGGGGTGGCGGGGTGCCCCTTGGGCTCCCCCCCCATCACTGCCCCTTCTTGTAGGCGCTTTTAATGATGGCGTTTTTGAAGAGAGTCACTAGAGGGGTCTGGCTGTGCTCCGAGGTCATGAAGCCCCCATAGCGCTTGTCCTTCAAGGGCGCGTGCCAGCGGAAATGGCGCATGCGGTAGGAGCTGCCGGCCTTCTTCTCCTCCTCCTGGCCTTCCTCCTCCTCCTCTTCCTCCTCGGGCGGTGCCTCGGTGCTGCCGAGCACCAGCTCCCGCCTGAACTCCAGCGGGTAGCTCTCGGCCGACTCCTCCTCCACCCCGTTGGGGTAGACCTTGATGGGTCTCCTCTTGCGTCCCACTGGCTTTCCCCAGCGAAAGTGCTCCATGGAGTAGGAGCGTTTGCCTTCCTCCCGCTCCAGCCCGGTTCCCTGCTCTTCCTCACGGTGGGACGGCGGGATGGCGGGCAGCGATGCCGGTGGCGGGTTGCCCCCCGCCGCCTCCTCCCGTTTGTGCCCCCCGCCGCCGCCGCTGCTGCTGTTCCTCCGGCCGAACTTGTTCCAGCGAAAGTGGCTCATGACGTACTTGCGGATGCTCTCGGAGAGGGGCTGGAGGTGCCCGTTCCCCGGGTAGACGGGCGCCTCGGCCGACAGCTCGGCCCTGCACGCCGCGGCGCACGCCTGCACGGAGCGGGGGGAGATGTGCGGGATGGGTGAGCGCATGGCCGGGGGTCCCTGCGGGGTTTGCAGGGGGCTGCTTGCACAGAGTGGGGTGTTTCACAAGGCGGTTTCATGCTTGTGCCTCCCTGAGGTCCCCGCGCGGGTGCCACCCCCTTGGCAGGGAGCTTCAAGGGCTGAGCCTGGAGCATCGTGCCCAGGCACCAAACCAACCCCGGGTGGCTGGAAACAGTGCTGGGGGTGGGCGCAGCCCCCACTGTGGGGTCCCTGGTGCAAACTCAGTGCCTGCAGAGGGTGAGCCGTTCCCGCTGTCCCACCACGGATGGGAGCAGGTCCTGCTCTGCAAGCACCCTCGCGCGCGGGGCAGAGCCGATGCCCAGGTTGCTGGTTCATCCCATGCAGGAGGGATGCTGCAAGCTCAGAAACTTGTTTTAGCATCATGCCCCAGCGTGAAGCCAGGAGGCACAAACCCACGAGAACCTGGGGGTCATGGGGCCCACAGCATCTCCCCACATCGACGTGGGTCACCCCACGGTGTCGGCACCCCCATCACCTCCTCCCCCAGCCCACCAGACCGGTCCCTGAGGAGGGGTCAGAAGCCAAAGCAACCGGAGGGCAGCCCCCATCCCCAGGCTTACCAAAATGCCGGCCTCGCTGGTGAGGTCCTGGCATTTGCTGCTCTCCCAGCACGGCCCGCTGGCGCCGGCGGGGTGCCAGAGCAGTAGCCCCAGCACCACGGGCAGGCTGCTCCACAGCACGCTCGGCATCCTGGCCGGGGGCGTGAGGCCGGGGTCACACGCGGGATGCGAGGGGCTACGGGCCCAGAAAATGTGCAGGAGCTATGGGGGCAAACAGAAAACACCACCTCTTTTTTTTTCTTTTTCCTTCCGGAGATTCTTTAACGCTTTCTGTGACGTGCCCACCTTACCCTTTCCCGTTTCAAAGTCACCTCTGTGGGCGTTGCAGGAGCGAGGGGTCCCCTCCTGCGGCACCAACCTGCCTCCCCCCAGCCCTGTGCCTTCCCGCAGGGCTTTGCCTGCGGAAGATGCTGCAAACCCCTCCTTCTGCAAAGCTTTCCTTCAAGCTCTTTGCCGAGGGCTGCTCCTCCTTACACCCCAGGAGCACGAGGGTGATTTTTGCCAGAGGAGAAACTGAGGCACAGAAAAGGGGCACAACACCCAGACCTGCCTCCCTGCCTGCACCCACATCGCTCCCGCTCGGCCGCACCGTAAAACGGGCAACGTTCCCCTCTGCCTCTTCGTTTTGCCTTCCCGACAGAAAGGTGTCTCTCTGGAGCCCAGGTCTTTTGTCACTGCTACCGTAGGTGACAACCGCTGTCAGCGGGGATTGCGGCCGCCTCCTAAGGACCCCATAAAGATGAGTGATGCTGCAAGGGGGAAGCGTTAGGGAGCTGTCTTCAGGTTTCATCCCTTGCCAACCACTTGCGGCTTGCAAGCTGATTCCTCTAACAAATATACGCTCCCTCCTACCCCGTCCCCTTGAGTGGCCGCAAAACTCCTGCGTGGTGGGAGACGCCACTGCAAGTAATATTAGGATTAGAAAAGTAATACATGAATATTTTACATTAAATAATATTGAAGTTGGTTTCTTGGCTTTTGGGAAAGGTTATGGCAAGAGCTGGTGGTGGCTGGGACGTGGTATGTCCCGGGGGCTGCTAGAATTAATCCAGGGACTGGCTGAAACCCGGGGGCTGGAGCGGCTGTTGCCGCTGTGTTGTCACGGACGAGGTTGGGGTCGGTTCCTGGATGCCCACAGGACCTGGCCTCAGGGTCCCTGAGGATGCCTGGGGGGCTTCTCCTCTGCAAACCCCAACTCTTTCCCAAGCAGCTGTATTTAACTCGGCATGGACTCACGTGTCTCACCTTCCCCCACGCTGCGAGAGCTCTACAGGAGGAAAAGCCCATCCCACATTGAAAGAAAACAGAAGAAAAGTCTCATTTTGGCCCAAAATGTGTGGCTGGAGGGGAGAGCTGAGCCTCCCCTCTGGTGCAAGAGTTGCCAGGTCGACCCTGGATGGAGGGGGCTTTCTTTGGCAGAGGGGGAAAAGCCGAAATTTATGACAGCAAACAGCAGCTCAGAAAGGGGGATAAAAGACTGAGACAGACCAAATTTAAACATAAAGGTTGTCTTTCTGACTTCTGCTGCAATTTGTGGGTGTTGCTGCCCAGGACCCCCTGGCGCAGCAGCACGGAGGGTGCAGGGAGGCAGCAGGGAGCACCTCTGTAACACAGGAACACCCAATAATGCAAATAAACCCGATGTTAAACCGAGGCGACAGGGCAATATGCCGGAGGCGGGGGGGGAAGGATGCTTTTTATTGCCCATCCCTCGCCGGGATACCCCTGCCCGGCGGCCATCCATCGTGGCGTGTCACCCCTCCGCAGTGACCGCTCCCCAGCAGCATCAAGCCCATATTTTTGCGAAGTTTCTTTCCCACTGTGCACCCCAAAACGCATCGGGGGGACCCTCAGGGCTGAGTGGTTGGTTTTTTCAGGCTTACCTGTGGCCGGGGTGGGAGCCCGACCGCCGCCGCGTGCCTTCCGTCCCCCTCTCCCATGCGCTCCCGGAGAGCGTCTGCCACTTGGCCGCTGGTCCCGGCAGCTTTTTATACCCCCCCACCGGCGATTGCATCCGCCGCCGTCTGCCAGAGGGAAGGGGGGGGGCGAGAGGGGAGGCGAGAGGGACCGTTCCAGGTACCGAACAAAAGATGAGCAAGCCACGGGCGTTCGCCGGATCCGGCCCCGCGGCGGATGGAGGGATTAGCATCTCTCCACGAACCGCAGCCGGCAAAGTTTTCCAGGCGATGCTGCTAATTGCGTTTGCAGCTTTGGAGCGGGGGGTTGTGCGGCGGGGGGGGGTTGGATGGAAAGTCCTTCACCAGGTACCAGCCGGCTCTGACAGCGGTGGGTTTGGCACAGGTTGTTTATTACCGGTGCGCAGGACAGGCGCATCCATCGCTCCTTGGCCTCTGGCGTGGGTGGGTTTCGTGCTCGAATGGGTGCTGAGGGTTTGGGCTTGTCCTTCCATGGGATAAAAGGGGATTTGGTTAAAAGCAGATCTCTCAGGACAGCAGCGGCTCCTCTGCCCAAGGCAGGGTGGGCGCAGGCAGCGGGAATCTGCCCGACGTACCAGGGAGACCTGCGGCCACTGGCTTTGGGTGCAAAAGCAGCAGGAGAGTGTTTTCCAGCCTGGGGGGTGGCTTTTCCAGAGCACAGTTTAAGAAGTTTGGCCAGGCTCCCTTTCTGTGCCCATCTAACCCCAGCATCTCCGCTCTGCTCGAGCTGGATCAGTTCAGGCTGCAGACGCTTCCCCTGTCGCACAGCAGCCCAAAGCCCAGAGGAACTCACGTTTTCTATAGGGTTGGCCTTGGCTGCCCTATATTTAAGAGCAGTGGTGGCTTCCAGGAGGCTCCTCCTTGCACCTTGGCCAAGCCTTGCACAGGTGAGCAAGAGGGATGCTCCGACCTCTGCAATGTGTTCAGCGCAGGGTAACACCTTGGGGCAAGCCTGGAAGGGGGCTGGGCGCGATGGGGGATCTGAGGGGGTTGGAGTGATGGGGAAACTCATCTGGTGCCAAATTTCCAGCCCCCCTGGGAGAGCTGGTCTGTGCCTGGAGGGCTCAACTATCTTTTTCCACCCAAAAGAGGGTGGCAATATGCAAACCACCCCGGGGATGGCTGTGGCTTTGCGAACTCCTGGCTCTACCCAGGGTGGTTTGGGGTAAAACCATGCCCCAGAACCCAGCAAGGCCCCGTGGGGGGGGTTTAACAGCAGCAGGATGGCGCTCAGAGCTGGTTTACCAGGGTTTGCACAGCCTTTTACAGCCGTGTCTCATGTGTTTGAGGCAAATTTGCCTCTGACCTTGTTCATCACCTCCGCTGGCTGTCCTCCACAAGCATCCCGTTGGGGTGGCACCAGTCCTCAGCTGCATGTTGGGATCATGGGATGATTTAAAGATTTTTAAGGTCTTTTCTTCTCCAGCCATGGGCTTACCCAGGTGGAGAAACACACCTGCGTCGGGATTTTCCATCCCCAGGATGTAATGCCAATGTGGACTTTGAAGGCTGGGCCATCCCCCCAGAGCACCTAACAGTGATTTTTGTCAGGTCTGGGCTCAAGCAAGGCCTACACATGGGCTGTGAGCATCCCTCCCACCAGCTCCTATGAAGCACAGTTGTTGATTTACATGCTTATGAGAAGAAAAAACTGCAGGGCACGGCAAAGCCACGCAGGGAATCTTACCCGCAAGGAGTAGATGTGGTCTCACCTTGAGTGGGGGAAGGATTTGCTTCTATTTCACTCAATGCAATCTTCTGCAGGGAAAGGAGCCACCCCAAAAGCAACCTCCTGGGGAGACTAGGACTCTGGGGCTGGAGGGATCTGGAGTGTGGTTGAGCCACCTCATCCAGATATCTGCCTTGGGGTGGAGATGCTCCATCCTGAAGAGTCTCCTCCGGAGATCCTCCCCTCTTTCCAACAGCCAGAGAAGAGCCTGAACATAAACAAAAAGGATGTGGGTTGTCCTTTGATGGGCTGCAGACATGTGCATCTCCTTGCCAAAGGATATGGGGGTGCAACAGGTTCACCTGAGTACCCCAGGACTGGATGAAACCCACCATAGCGGGTTACTAAAGAGGCAAAGCACCAGAGGTTCAAGGAATAGCCTCTGCAGCACTTCAATTTGGTTCACACCTTCTCTGGACCCCAGTCCTCCCCGAATCCAACCCCAAATTATCCACATCTCACCGCAGCACCCGTAACTGCGTCAGCTGCCTCCATCCTCCCTGATGGATCCCCCGATCCGCAATATTTTTCCATGACGGAGAGCTATTCTGAGATACTTTATGGCCCAAACTGGAGCTATGATTCCCACTTTAAAGGCTCTTTCATCTTCATTAGGCCAATCTGAGCAGTTTATGTTTATAAGGAAGATGCAAAATCTGTTTAGGAAACCTCGTTCAGCGGAGCGGCTGCAGGTGAGGGGCTGAGATGAAGCATCCTCTGCCACAGCTTCAGCAGCCGTGCTGGATGCCTCCGTGCTCACCAGCCTTGCAGCCGGTGCTTTCAGGCCTCCCTCTCGGAGACAACCACAGCCAGAGCTCACCCTCCCCACTGCCGGCGCCGGGGAGCACGGCATCTCCCGGGGAAGCTGGTGCCCCAGCATCTCTGGAGGATGCAGGAGAGCCACCTCCGCCGTTGGCATGCTGGAGTGACCAGCTCCCCCTCCTAGCACAGGGCTGTTCCCAGTGTAACAGCAGGACATTCGTATTTTATTCCAAAGCTTATTTATCTTTTATTTTTTTTCCAAAGAGAGTCCAGTGTGTGGATGCAGCCGGCTCCCAGGCAGATGAACAGGAGTGGTGGGGAACCGAGACTACAAGAAATGGACCCTCCAGTGGGGAGAAAATCCCATTAGGGGGAACCTCTTGTTTCTTGTCCCTGAGCAGAGGAGAGCGAAAGACTACCCGGGACCATATAATTACAGTGTACACATACTTGCAAGAGCAGCATCCTCCAGCCCCTGGACCTGAGCGTGGCCAGCAACAAGGCTCTGCTCCAGCAAACTGCCCAGCTCTGGAAACCTCCCTTTAGGGGTCCCTTGAAAGAGATCTGGCGGCTTCATCGCGACCTCGTAAGAGCCACATGCTGAGGACGTGCAGCCCTTTCCCGACAGCGCTGAACGCGTGGGTGAGACATCCGTGGGTGAACGGGCTCGTTAGCCGCGTGATTTCTGGCCTTTCCGTTTTAATCTGGAGAACAGGTTGCACCTGGGTGTGAATGAGCTCTGGGGCTGGGTGTGAATGTCGCAGCTGTGTTCAAATCCCACGGGATGTTGGGCAGCCGTCCTGCCGGGCTATAAACACCACCATCACAGGGTGAGAGGTGCTCTGGGGCTTGCAAAGACCTTGTGACAGCCAGGGAGGTCTGTCCTAGGACCCGCATGTCCCCCCAGCACAGCCACACGCTGTTGGGTGCCAAGTCAGACCCCTTCTCTGTTACCTCGGGGCAGATTTCCTGCGGTGCTTTGCAGACAGCTGACCCATCCTCTGTTGAAGCAGGTCTCCTGGGCTCAGCACCCACTTCTGCTCCTGCCCGGGTGCAGCTGGTGGGGTGGAGAGTGGTGCTGAGGACCCTGAACCATCCGGACCATCTTCATCTCATATTTAGTCAAATGGGATGAGGATGGATCCCCAGGGCAGTTGCATTAAGGGCTTGTGCGGGGTATAATGACCAGGGACCCAGGAGACATCCAGATGAAGAGATAGTTGAATCACCACCATAAAACTATCTATCTCCATTTCCTGAAGAGTTTAAAGCCAGAAGACACTCACAGATGGTAAATCTGAGCCTTGGAGCCAGTGGCTGGCAGATCACCCATAGGATTAGGGCTTTGTTTGGGTGCATAAATGGAGGTGATCACATCTGTGCACACCTGGAACTGTGTTTTCAGGCTGGTGTTGATCAAGGGGTCCCTTCTGAACCCACCTGTGCATGCCCTGAGTCCCTGACAGGTGGTGAAATACAAGCCGTGCACCTTGCTCTTGGAGGAAAATGCTGACTACAGGCCCGTCAGTCTCACTTCTGTGCCTGGTAAAATTATGGAGAAGATTATTTTGGGAGTTACTGAAAAACACCTGAAAGACAAGGCAGTCATTGGTCCCAGCCGGGGTGGGGGGGAATTTCACGAGGGGAAAGTGCTGCCTAACACATCTGGTTTCCTTCTATGACAAGGTCACCCACCCGGCTGACCAAGGAAAGCCAGTCCATGCGATCGTTTTGGGTTTCAGTAAAGCTTTCGATACGGTCTCTCAGAGTCTCCTCCTGGACAAAATGCCCAGCACAAGCTGGGTAAACATGTCGTGCAGGGGGTGAGCAACAGGCTGATGGGTCGGGCTCAGAGGGTCAGAGTACATGGGGTTACATCGGGCTGGCAGCCAGTCACTAGCGGGGTTCCACTGGGATCCGTCTTGGGGCTGGTACTTTTTAATCTCTTTGTTAATGACTTGGATGCAGGACTGGAGGGAACACTAATGAACTTTGCTGATGGCACAAAGCTGGGGGGAGGTGTTGGTGCTCCTGGGGGCAGAGAGGCCCTGCAGAGGGGTCTGGACCCTCCGCAGAGCTGGGCAATCACCAGCCCTATGGAGTTTAACAAGGGCAAGCGCCGGGTTTTGCCCCTGGGGCAGGGCAGCCCTGGCTGTACAGACCCCTGGGGAGCGAGGGGCTGGGGAGCAGCTCCCCAGGGAGGGACCGGGGGGCTCTGGCCGGCGGCAGGTTGAACACGAGCCACCAGCGTGCCCTGGCAGCCAAGGGGGCAGCCGTGCCCTGGGGGGCACCGAGCCCTGCATCGCAGCCGGGCGAGGGGGGGATTGTCCCGCTCTGCCCCGCGCTGGGGCGGCCTCACCCCGAGCGCTGTGGGCAGCGTTGGGCGCCGCAGGACATTGGGGGTATAAAGCTACTGGAGGGTGTCCCGAGGAGGCCGCGGAGTTGGGGAAGGGTTTAGAGGGGAAACCGTACGAGGAGCGGCTGGAGTCCCTGGGGTTGTTCAGCTGGAGCAGAGGGGGCCGAGGGCAGCCTCATGGCGCTCTGCAGCTCCCTCCCGAGGGCAGGAGGAGGGGCAGGGCTGGTCTCTGCTCTCTGGTGACCAACGCCAGGCCCCGAGGGAACGGCAGGGAGATGTGCCAGGGGAGGGTGAGGCTGGGCATTCGGGGAAGGTCCTTCCCCCAGAGGGTGGTGGAGCCCTGGCACAGGCTCCCCAGGGAGGCATCACGGCACCAGCCTGGCGATATTCAAGCAGCACTTGGCCAAGGCCCTGAGAGACACGGTGTGAATTTGGGGTGTGCTGTGCAGGGACAGGAGCTGGGCTCGATGGTCCTTGTGGGTCCCTTCCAGCTCAGGGCACTCTGTGACCCTGTGATGCTTGCTCTGTTGTAGTGTTGCTGTAGGAGCAAGAGCAGCTCTGAAGTTGGGGACCAGGAATCCCACCACCAATTCCTCGGCCCAGCAGGCACGTCGTACCAGGTTTAAGTTCACGTGAAGGTGCTGAGCTCCACAGCAAGAGCAGCCCAGAGAAGCCTTCAGTAGAAAAAAAACAATCCTTGTTTTAGCTGGGACATGGCACCCATGAGTTTTATTGCAGAGTCCTTTTCTTTTCTTCCAGAGTCAAATGATTTTCATAATGACTTTAAGAAAACCAAGATCAGACCTAAAATGAAGAAAGAAATAGCTGTGTGGCATGTGAACTGGTGGAACTCATTGCTGCCCTGCCTAAGCTTACTTATGTCAGTGCCTTTCCTCAGCTCTATTTATATGATAAAATCTAGAATTGTGCCTGATTCTCTTTGATTTGAACCAAAATTGGGCACCTCTCTAGGAACAGAAAACTAAAGGCATTTGAGGATCTGACTGATGTCACTCTGATAGTCTTGCTTGTAGGTGTTTCTGGCATTATCTTTTCTTCCTGATATTTGCAAAGAACTTGAGTCACATCACCCTGCTGGATAGATCATGCACCGACTGTAATTGCAGGATTCGTGCAAGACTACAGCAAACCCTTTACCCGAGCGAGCTCCGGCAGCGATGAGAGCCTTTACAGCTCGAACAGATTTGTTTCTTCTGCTTTTCTGAGTTCATGGTGAAGGACGCATCTTCACTGCAGCAACTGGTGCTTGTTAGGAGGAGAGGCTGATAAGCAACAAGTGCCCAGAGCAATCTGCGGGTCATGGTGTTTAATAGCCTTTCATGGATTTCTTTTTCACAGTCTTTTCCAGTGTCCCTGTGTGCCCCATCTGGGCTGCCACATTGTGACAAGATATTGCTGCCCAGGTAGAGAACCTGGCTGTAAAGGTACGGCATGTGGATGCTCACGTCCCCAAGAGTCGGGCCACTGAAGAGCATCGGAACAACCAGCAGGTAGATCAGGCTGCCAAGATTGAAGTGGCTGAGGTGGGTCTGGACTGGCAGCATAAGGGTGAACTATTTCTAGCTCGATGGGCTCATGACACCTCAGGCCATCAAGGGAGAGATGCAACATACAGTGGGCTCGTGATCGAGGGGTGGACTTGACCATGGACACCGGCGCACAGTGCACCCTCATACCATCAAACTATAAAGGGGCAGAACCCATCAGCATTGCTGGAGTGACAGGGGGATCCCAAGAGCTAACTGTACTGGAGGCCGAAGTGAGCCTAACTGGGAATGAGTGGCAGAAGCACCCCATTGTGACTGGCCCAGAGGCTCTGTGCATCCTTGGCATAGACTACCTCAGGAGAGGGTATTTCAAGGACCCAAAAGGGTACAGGTGGGCTTTTGGTGTAACTGCCTTGGAGACGGAGGAAACTGAACAGCTGTCTACCTTGCCCGGTCTCTCAAAGGACCCTTCTGTTGTGGGGTTGCTGAGGGTCAAAGAACAACAGGTGCCAATCGCCACCACAACAGTGCACCGGTGGCAATATCGCACCAACAGAGACTCACTGATCCCCATCCATGGGCTCATTCACCAACTGAGGAGCCAAGGAGTCATCAGTAAGACCCACTCACCCTTTAACAGTCCCATATGGCCAGTGCAGAAGTCTAACAGAGGGCGGAGGCTAACAGTAGACTATCGTGGCCTGAATGAAGTCACTCCACCGTTGAGTGCTGCTGTGCCAGACATGCTAGAACTTCCATACGAACTGGAGTCCAAGGCGGCCAAGTGGTATGCCACAATTGATATCGCTAATGCATTCTTCTCAATCCCTCTGGCAGCAGAGTGCAGCCACAGTTTGCTTTCACATGGAGGGGTGTCCAGTACACCTGGAATCGACTGCCCCAGGGGTGGAAACACAGTCCTACCATTTGCCATGGACTGATTCAGACTGTACTGGAACAGGGAGAAGCTCCAGAACACCTTCAATACATTGATGACATCATTGTGTGGGGCAACACAGCGGAAGAAGTTTTTGAGAAAGGAGAGAAAATAGTCCAAATCCTTCTGAAAGCTGGTTTTGCCATAAAACAAAGTAAGGTGAAGGGACCTGCACGAGAAATCCAGTTCTTAGGAATCAAATGGCAAGATGGTCGTCGTCAGATCCCCATGGATGTGATCAACAAAAGAGCAGCCATGTCTCCACCAACCAGCAAAAAGGAAACACAAGCTTTCTTGGGCGTTGTGGGTTTTTGGAGAATGCATATTCCAGATTACAGTCTGATCGTAAGCCCTCTCTATCAAGTGACCTGGAAGAAGAATGATTTCAAATGGGGCCCTGAGCAACGACAAGCCTTTGAACAGATTAAACAGGAGAGAGTTCACGCACCAGCCTCTGGGAAAATTGAACAGTACAATGGACTGTTAAAGACTACACTGAGAGCAATGGGGGGGTGGAACATTCAAACACTGGGATACACACTGAGCAAAAGCCATCCCCACCAGGGGATCTGCCAGTCGAGCTGGCCCTGCCCAGGCAGAACCGTTACGTGCTGTGGAAGGGGATGGAGTCCCTGTAGTGCACGTAAAAAATATGCTGGGGAAAACAGTCTGGGTTCTTCCTGCCTTGGGCAAAGGCAAAGCCATTTGTGGGATTGCGTTTGCTCGAGGACCTGGGTGCGCTTGGTGGGTGGTGCGGGAGGATGGAGAAGTCCCATGTGTGGCTCAAGTGGATTTGATCTTGGGTGAAAACAGCCAATGAACTCAGTGGCATAACGCAAACTGCTATGTAATATTGTATGTCATCTCCTGTGGTTGCTATTTGCCATATCAATGATATCATAGTACAAATCCTCCCCGCTGATGGGGGAGTGAGCGAGCGGCTGTGTGGGGCTGAGTTGCCGGCTAAACCATAACACCTTATCAAGCCAATCAACTTTCAGCACCTACAGCACCCCTTGGCTGGGAGCTTCACAGCCCATCTCCCTGCTTTGTAAAGAAATGCCTCACTTTTAATTATCAGAGCAATATTTCCAATGGCATAAGTGTTTGGGTGGATGCTTGCCTTGCTTAGCAGCTTCTGACCATCCCTCGTGACCCTCATCTCCCTTAGAAATGATGCTCTGGTGGGTACCAGCTGCCCATCTTGCACCAGGACAAGGTGTGCGGCACCGATTTTGTGCCTAGCAGAGCATGATGGGGACCCGGAGCCTCAGGGAGCTTGGCTGCAGTAAAAGGGCTTTGGGTGGCCACGGTGCAAAGCCTGGGGATGCTTCCAGGAAGAATTGGTCTTGCTGAAGATGTACCTGGTAAGCAGAGCCAAAAACAGGGGGAGAAAAGCTGTTTGCACCTGGGAAGCGGTGTGCGTGACCCCAAAGGAGGCTGCAGCAAGGCAGCCTGGAACAGCAGGTGATGGAACAAGAGCATTTGCTCTCTCAAAGTCTCCTTTGAAAACCAACTTGTCATTTGGGATTTGCAGCTGGGGGCACAGACTTTTCTCTCTATAGGGAAGGTGTTGCTTTGCACATCAGCCTTTGAGCACCTCTTGGCACGTTCATCCCCTGTTGCGGCTGAATTTCCTCAAATATTGATAGGCTGGAAAATGTCAACATGTTCTGGCACCTCCAGAATTCCCTCGTCTTTATCACCTTGATTTTTCCAGCCAGGAAATTCATCCCAACTGGCCAAATCCTTTCAGGGAAGCCCTTTCCTGCAGCTCCATCTTCATCCCTTTAGAAATTATGACAGGAGTCTGCAGCCTGATTTTCCGTGGCTTTTGAAAGTTGGAGTCAGGCTCATCTTGGCTGTCACAACTGAGCTGACTTGTCTGAAAGGCTGAGGCTTTATTCCTGCTATGCCTGTCTTTCCTCCTGGAGCCCTCCAAGGGACCAAGATGATGACATTCCCTCGTGAGGACCAAGCTGGCTCAGAAGAGGCTCATGGCTGCAGAAATAGTTGCTGATCCTTTGGCAGATGAGCCCAGCACATTACGGTTTTTGTTTGTCCTGGTTTTGCCCCCCAACACCAACCTCCTTGGACAGCAGTGAATGGCCAAATACCACCGCGACCTTTCTCCAGGGCACCTGGTTTTCTCAAGTGTGCCAGATCAGGCACCACCAGGGCATCCCCAGGGCATCCCCAGGGCATCCCCAGGCATCGCCAGAGCTCACAACCCCATCCATGTCCCCATTCAACATTCCTGCAAGCACAAAGCTGCAAAGCAGAGGCTAACGGTCCTGACCCCCACCCATTGCAATTTATGTCTCCCTCATTAAGAGGTTTTGAAAGAAATACAGCTGACTATTTCTCTTGGATATGCAGAGGATTGAAAATACCTCTGGGCATCCCCAGTCCAGGAAAGACATGAGTGTCCTGAAGCGAGTGTGCTGTAGGAGCAGTGAGATGGCCACGGAGCTTTGGAGCTGTAACCCTCAGCAGGGGATTATGGCTTGGGTAGGAATTAGTCCATTTTTGCCACGAAGGCTCAGCTGTCTTGGTTGTGGACTGCTTCGAAACCGCTCAGAGCAGCTGGGCAGGGCAGGAAGAGGGCAGCTGCCTCTGCAACTGGGAATGCAAGAGGCCATCGGAAGCGAGATAGCACATTGCATGGGAAACTCTCCCTGAGGTGCACCTCTTCCTCAATTCCAGCTGCTGGTAACAAAAAACCCCAGTGAGTAAATATTGCACCTTGCTTTTAGACTGAATTAATCTAATTTCAGCTCCTGGATTTGGAAATTATCCTGTTTTCTGGGCTGGAAGAATGGGGCCAGCAAACCCCTGGCTGGGTTAGGGGCACAGTCATGACCCTCTTGAGGAGGTGTCCTGTCCCCACAGAGTGACACCCCTCCTGCCAGAGCAGCTCCTCGGGTCCTTGCCACCCATCCGAGGATGCAGAGGTGTCCCTGGGTTGTGGCTCCTTCTCCAGAGACAGCAGAGCCAGCCCGGACCATGGGCTGGGGGAGCTGCTTGATTTTTGGCTGGTTAAATGTGCCAGGGATAAATCCTGCCCTCCTCCGGGACCGGGACTGGGTCATCCCCTCCTGCCCGGCACAGGCACACACCGCCCTGGGGGTCAGCCCAGGGCAGAGCCATCCCTGGGGCAGTAGGAGAGGTGGGGTCAGGAACCCAAAATTGTCCAATTCAACACCTTCTTTCCTCATTCACACTGCTTTTCTTTTCTTTTTGACCCAGTTATATACGCGCAGACACACGGATATGCTGTGCGCACACACGCGTTCGCACACCCAGAGCCAAATCCCCGATTACTGCTCGTGCCCGTAAGAGGGATTACAGCTCCTTAGGGGGGGAGCCGGCTTTCGGCAGGGTTTAGGAGCCTAGCAGGGACTTCACTCCTGCAACACACGGCTCGTGCTGCATTTCGGGGTCCTGTGGGAGGAGAACTGCACCCAGCCCCGTCTCCAGACCCAGTGACACTCAGCCGTGCCCTGTTTTCCTCCTTTCTGCAACAGCATCTCTCTTTAAATCACACACTGAAATTGCAGAAGAGAAGGAAGGATGGGAGGGGGATTTGGGAGGCTGCAGGGAGCCAAAAGAGGAGCAGCCCCGAGGGGTGTGAACAGCCTCGCTTGCCCCTTCGAGGTGCTGCCTCTTCCCAGGGCTGGCGCTCTCGGGGAGGATTAAGGGCGAAGGCGCTTAGCAAAGCCCCTGGGCAGAGCCAGATCCCTGCAGGATCCCGAAGCAGCCCCAAGAACTGCGGTGCCTTCCTGAGCGCAAGCAGCTCCCCTGTTCCAGCTGGACCCTAAATCTCCATCGAATGCAGCCGGCCCCCCTTACCCTTCCCAGGCAGGGACTGCCCAGGGCAGGGCATCCTGGGGCAGTTCTGCACCCAGGGATGGGGCTGGCAGGGAGCATGAGCCCTGCAAGCCTATGGCCCCTGTACCTCAGGGTACGGCTTTTGCTGATATTCATGGAGTGTGACCATGGGTGGCAGAGCAGCACTAAAGTTTACTTTGATTTTGGGGCTCCCTGGTCTTCCAGAGCCTCTGAACTGCCTCTTACTGCTGATTATTTTATAGCGAATCACTGATTATCAGTTAGAGGTGGGAGCTCATTTGGGTCATTGCAATTCTAAAAGGTTGGGGTAGGTAGAACTGGGTTAGTTTGCCTTTCCTCCAGGACACCAAGGTAGAGTCAGGGATGGGGAGTTACCCAGGGACACCTGTGTGTCTCTTCACTCCACTGGGCAGGAACAAGAAGTGTAGAAGTTGTTGAAGGCTGGCCAAAGGCTCACTGAGCAGAGGAGAGGCTGCAGCACCTGGGTGATGGTGGTGGGGACCTCATCTCCTCCAGGAGCTACAGTGGGAGCAGATGGAGTGGGACTTGGGATGGAGCGGGAAGAGCAGAAACTGCATGCCCATGGAAACATTGCACATTCCTGCTTTTGGGAGGAAGCAGAAGATGTGCTCTCAGCACGGGAGGATGGTGGTAGCACAGGCTTCATGGTGCTGCTCTTCACAACACGATGGGGAGGTGGATGCTCAACCATAGCTACTCCCCAGCGTGGGGGGTGTAATCTGCATCTATGACTTTGGAAAGAGTTGGCCAAGGGGTACCTGGAGCTCTTGGTGTTGGCTTCAATGTCGGACCACTGGAAGGGTCATAGCTGATGTCCCCCCACACGGCAGGGAAGGGTGCCAAAGATGGGCAGACCAAACACCAAGCGCTGAACCTTGAGCCTTTCAAAGCTGTTATCTCTATTAGCATCACCCAGGCTCTCTCACTGAATTTCCCCCCCCTCCCCTCTCCCCTCCTCGATAAATGCTCCCCAAACAACTCAGACATCAATTGAAGGCAGAAGAAATGGCCGCGCTTTGTCTCCCTGAAGAGGCAGCTTTGCATCGAGCCCTGTCGGGGCAGCCGGTGGTGAGCCGCCAGCGGGGACCATTTTCACATTTCCCTTTGTGAAGGAGCAGCCTTGAGTGAAACGCCACTCGAGGGGCATTGAACGAAATGTACGTTCGCCTCTTCCATGTGGCACTCGGCGCCCATCTCCGCCTCTGACGCTAATGATCCGGACGAGGGTTGGGTTTTTTTTTTCCCCAAGAATAATGAGGAAAAGAAAATGAAAGGGAAAGGAGCTGGAGGAGGGGAGGTCAGATCCATTTAGGAGCCCAAACATTTATGGGGAGAGTGCCTCCTGAGTGCCCACACAAAGGGCCTGGCTGTACCTGGCTCCATCCCTCCTCCACCTCCTCTCCCCCACCACCTCTGGCCATGAAAAGGGGGAACCAGAACTGTAGGGCCTCTGTGAAAGATGAGGATAATGGATTTCATTATAGACAAGCACGTTAAATGTCTATCCACTCGTGTGCAATAAAGGAAAACTGGTCTTTAGCTAATCATGCTGGAGGAGCTCTTGGATGGGATTCGAGAGCGAGATGTTCCCCTTGGGCTCCTGCCCCGATCCCTGCCCTTGTACCACCCCATAAAGACCAGCTATGGGGTGCGATTAATCTTATAGGCGCGTCAGCATCTACCTTCGCGTGCTTTTTCTCTCCACTGGCCATGGGGTGGCTCAGGACAAGCCTGGAGGGTAAATGTCTGTGGCCAGAGGAACAACCCTTGCGGTGGTGGAGTGGGGTTTGCTGGTGCAGTGGTGGGATCCAGCCCAAAGTGTCAGCACCGAAAGATCTTCACATCCATCATGTCCAGATGAACCACCACTCCGCCCTTGCCTGCAACGACCTTTTCCTGGCTCCCCCTACCCCCAGCCCCATTTTCCCATCCTCTGCCCGTGGTGTGCCTTCACACAGCGCTTCTCTTAGTGTCCCTCAGAGCTTTGAGGGATGATCTCGGGGTCCCTCTCCCCACTGTGCTCCTGCTTTACCCAGCACTGCTGTCCAGGCAGGCTGCCTGCTGGGCTGGCATAGCTCCTGCCAGCTCCAGGGAGGATGCTTCAGCCTTATTTTTCTCTCCCACAAGCAGCTGTGGAAGCAAAGCACAGCCATGCTTGAAACAGAGCAGAGGGTGGCTTGGCTGGAAGCAGAACATACGAAGAGGTGTGATTTTTTAGAGCAATCTGGGTCCCTGGCCCAGCCCGAGGAGGTGTCCTCAGGAGGTCCTCCCGGCGGTTGGGAGCTGGGGTGATCTGCTCCCTGCCTGGGCTGGTTGCTCTCCATTCATTAATGTGCATGAGCTTGGGAGACCCTCTGCTCACATGGGGGACTTGCTGCTGCGGTCCCCTCTTCTCCAAGTCACCCTGGGTGGTGGATACAGACACAGAGATGCCTGCTGTGCCGGAGGTGCAGAAATCAGCCCAGGGGCACAGCACCCTGCCCTGTAGGACTCAGAGGCAGCACACCCCCCTGCTTTGTCCTGACCAACTCCCCACAGGGACAAAACAAATAAAACCCTTTCACCTAACATTTTTACAAGCAGAAAGCAAAGCTGGGAGCTGGTTGTGGGCTGGTGATTGGGCTGGGCTTTTTGTTTTTCTGCCTAACCCTAGAGCTAAGCTCAGCTTTTATCCTTCCCAGGGGAAGAGAGACTGGATCCACCAGGCTGGATGCAGCTGTGAGGAAGTCAGGGCAGGACATGGCCCCACCATGGCATGTAGGGTCGGGATGCTCGGTTGTCATGCAAGCTGTGTCCTCCTCTTATCTCATGCAGACCCACAGTCTTGCTGGGGGCCATTGGTGGTGCAGGAGGGTCCTGTCCATGGAGGTGACAGGTCCTCCAAAGGATGCTCAGGTGGCCATCTGGGACAGCTGCTGGAGGACTGGGGAGGTTCAGCACTTCTCTAAACCACCCAAGCAGAAGTTTGCTAACGAAGCTCCTCTTGTCCAGGCAATTCCTCTCTTTTTGGAGGCCATCTGAGCTGCTTCAGTATCTCCTTTGTGAGAAAGTTTGGGACCATCATCTGGAACCTCTTCATATAAAGGGAAGAAAACCCAACAGCCAATGCTTTTGTCCAATATGGAAATCTCTGGTTTCAGCCTGCATTCCCATGGCTGAATGATTAACATAATTAAGCAAACCTGTCGACATTACTCCCTTGCAAAAGCAAAAAAGGAAGCCCTGGGCTAGTGAACACAATAAATGATGGCTGTTCCCTGCCCCAAGCCCCCGTCCACGGCCAGGTTAGGAAGCTCTCCCCCCAAAACTGCTGGGATGGGGCAGGTCACTGCATGCTGGATGAACCTGCCCTCTCCCCAAAACACCCCCAGGGTGGGACAGGGGATTTCTGGCGATGGGGAGCCGTGCCCTCCTGCCAAGGCGCCGGCTTAATCCCCCATACGCTGATAAGGTCACGCCAGGACCCTTGCTCCTCGCTCCCATGCGTCGTCTGAGACTGGCAGCTCTCCTGGCCCTATTTATAGTGCAGTGATAGGATCAGAGGGAATAAGCATTTAGTGTCCCCTAAATCACACCCTGCTCCCCATGGCCAGTCGGTGCTCGCTGGCCTCTGCTCTTGCTGTCGGAGAGCCTGGGCAGAGCCTTTGAAGGTATGTTGGGAGCTGGGGTGCTGCTTGCTGGGAGCTGGGGTGGTGCTGGGGAGCTGTGGCATCCCTCCCAGCTCCTCATCTCCACTGGAGTGGGACAGGGATGGCTTTTGGTTGGGAGAAACCTTGGGAGCCTGATGGGATGGTGGGGAGCCCCGGTGCCAGGCAAGAATCGGAGGGCGGCTCTGGCTGCAAGGGAAGCCCAATTTCTCTGGGTAAAAGGGACGGAGTTGCAGATTTGTCTCACCCAGATGGTGGCCAGGCCACCATCCCTCCATCCCCCCTTGGACCTGAGCCCGCATGGGACAATCAGCCCATAGCCAGGGTCCATCCAAACTGTCCCTGGGAAGGGGTGGTGGCCTAACCCTGCCCAAGGGTGGGTTGGTGGTCTGGGCTCCCCATGTAGATGGCCACCATTCAGTTGATAACTCCATTTATAGTTACATCTGCCAAGAAAAAATCATGCACAGGGACTTGGAGAGAGCCCCAAATCCGTGCCCTGTGTCCGTGGGCCATGGAGGGGGCTGGAGGGGGCCAGGGAAGGTGGAGGACCTGTCAGTTTGCTGCAGGTGGACAGCATGGTGGGGAGGTTGGTTGCTCATCCTTCCTTTCCATCATCCACCTCCTTGCTCTGGTTCCCATTTCAAGGAGTGACAGCGTTGCAGAATGCCCCATCCGGAGGACACAGCTCCCTCCCGTGCATGGTCCTGTGTGGGCAGAAAGCCCTGACGACGGGCTGACCACCCCCAGCCAGACCTCAGCACCCTCCAAGCCAACCAGCAGCTCTGCAGGACGGGAAACACATCCCACGAAGCCAGTGGAGCCTGGCCAGGAGAGCGGGGGATCTCCCAGCAGAGCTGGTCCCAGCTTGGTGGCCACGGGGTGACACCAGGGAGGATGCTCTATGGGGACAGGCGTGTCCCTTGCCTGCAGTGACCCCCTTGTGAGGGGTTCTGGGATCCCTCCTGATGCTCTGTGCCCGTATAGCTGCAACCTCACCGGCTAGCTCTTGGGAGAAGACCTGGTGTTATGTCCTGGGGACTGCCACCTTTCTCCCCAACAGTGTTTGATGATGAGACACATGGGGTCATCCCCGGAGACCACCCTCACCTGCCTGACGGAGGGCTGCCCCGGCACCGGCTCTGCCAGGGCAGGTTTGCTGTCCCTCATCCTTGTGGCCACGCTGAGCAGCCCCTCGCTGCAGAGATCCCTGCCAGCGGCGTACAGAGACAAGGCTCCCCAGGAGGGCACGGGCCTGATCCAGTGCGGGGAATACAGCAACCAGGTGCTGCCCAACGGCCGCTGTAAGATCGTGGCCACGCTGCCGCAGGGGGACGAGCAGCGGTGCCCGGACATGTTTCGTTGCACCGATGAGGTGTCCTACTGGCTCCACGAGAACGAGGAACGCAAGCAGCAGGTCCTGGAGCTGCGGGAGCTGATTTCAGAGCTGCAGGAGGAGCTGAGGAACCACCGGCACCGCATCAAAGTCCTTGAGCTCCAGGTAAGGGGTTGCCCTTTGCAGACCCCCTCTGTGCCGGTGCCCACGGCCCCTCCCCATGGTCCCTTCCAGCTCCCAGCACTTGCAGGGGGAGGACACCTGGTGAAGCATATGGTGTTGTTCTGACCACGGGCTGGGATATCCATTAAACCCCAGCTGCTCCTACTGCGATGGCTCAGGAGCCTTCAAGGGCTGATCTTTCTCAACACGAGCCACAAACCCTTTGGTGTTTTATCTGTGCTATCTCCACCTTTGAGCCTGCCTAGAAGGGATTGCTGATCCATCCCATTGCCCATAGAGGAATCCCAGACTAGACCTGGAGTTCTGGGTGGCTGGTGAAGGACCACATCTCTGATGGCCACGGCTGAGCAGGAGAAGCCCTGACCTCCAGCCCGCAGCACCCTTCTGGCAGTCTCCTTTCTGGTGCTCATCCCACGCTGGCTCCATTCACCATCCCCACAGCCTGAAGGTTCACACTAATACATTTCTTCCGACTTTGTTTGGCGCCGCTGAAGCTCTCAGATGTTTGGCGCTGCCCCGTGGCTTTGCATGGCAAGCACTCGGCTTGGCTGTCGGCAGTGGCAAGCAGCAGCTTGCACGGGGTTGTAACCAGGAGCAGGGAGAGAGCTGGGTGTGTTTTTGCTGGCTGTAGGAGTAATTTCCCAGCTAAGACGTCTTACTGGGCTGTTGATGAGATGCACAGGACAACCAGCAACAATCTACTGGTGTCAGCTCGGAGAGCCCCAGGACCTCTGGGTGAATAGCACCCGTGTCTTTGTTTTTGGAGGAGGTGAGGTCCGACACAGTCTGGCTCTGGAGGTCATTTATTCTCTCTTCAGCTTCCTTCCACCCTCATCCTCGGGCTCCCTGTTTGAAAAGCCTGCTTCAAGCCGCCCCGCAGGGAGAGCGAGGATGTGCCAGAGGCCGCCAGGCGGTTGGAGTGCAGCGATGGCCACGCTGTTGGGTGGGCAACTGTGCCACGGGTGTCTCTGTGGGAGTGAGATGGTCCTGGTGCGATGGAGGAAGGGAGGGAGGCATGTGAGTCAGGATGGGCGCTCGTGCCCAGGCAGACCCGCTCACTAGCCCCCATCCAGGGTCCCTCCTCCCGTGTTGGCCCCTGTCCCCCATCCTGCCTTCTCACCTGCTTTCCACTGCTCCTCTCCCATTTTCTTTTTGCACTTGCACTGGGACAAGCTGGTGCAATAGGTCTTCCATCTCCCAGCTTCCCACATTCATCCCCTGGTGATATTTTGTCCCTTAGGACGGTTGCATCTGTCCTTCCCCAATCCCATCTCCCTGTGCTGGCCCCAAAACTTACTTCTGTGCAGCTCTTTCACTGACTTCTCCAGCTTAGAGCCAAGGAGGGAGATGGACGGTAATGCACTAAATATTTTCCCTCCAGTGTTCATACTCTTAATCTGTTCTTCATTTCCAGAGTCTGAAATGACCCCTCTAAAGGCAAGGTGTTTGGTCTATGGCAAGTGTGCAAGGTCTCTTCAGAGTCAGAGGGAAGAGGGAGGAGAAACAAACTCCCTCCGGAGATGCGGGTTGTCTGGTGGTGTCTGAGCTCGTGGCCTTGAACAGGACACAGCCTTCAGGCGAGGGAATTAGATACGGAGCACAGGCTCTCGGTCTGTCTAGCATCCACACCTGGATCCTGCACCTTCATACCCTGCACGCCCGACTCCTCCTGCTCACCACCTGGTCCAGACTGAAGCTTGCTAACGAGTTACATACACACAATTAAATTCACTGGGGAAATACAAACACTCCCAGGTCTTTCCAGCTGCTCATGTTTAGACCCCTCATACATGTACATGCGCATACACACAGATGTGCCTGTGCACATGCGTGTACACCCTGACCTAGGCCCGTGAGCCCAACGGCCCATGTCCCTCCAGTTGCAGGCACTTAGACCCTGCAGCACTCACACAGCGGAGAGAGTGAGATTAGCCTGAAAAAAATAGGCTAAGGAAAAGACTGCGTAAGGAGAGAAGACAGACTGCAGTGATCAGGCTCAGTCGGACAAGGGCACTGACTGGCAGCTGGTTTAAGCATGTCCAGCCCTTTTTAACTCCCCCATCTCTCCATTTTCCTACCCTCATTCCCAACCTCATCCACCCTGACCCCCTTGCCTTTCCCCACCTTTAACCTTTCCCCACCTTTAACCTTTCCCCAAACATCCCGTAACAAGTCTCACAGAGTCCCACAAGCCCATAATACTCCTGATATTTGTGTTTCCCCCTTCTCATCTGCTGCAGGGTTCATATGGACCCTGTTCAAGGCCATGCCCCAGCAGGTCCCTTCCTGGTCCATCAGCAGTGGCTGAAGCTTCTGCTCTTCCTAGTTGCCTCCCTTGTCACCTGCCTGGTAATTTCTATGTAATTTTTTTTAGTTTATTATTCTTTTCCCTGATATTTGCTTTTGTTTTTTGTACTGAATGGTCCTTAGACAGATACTGGGTACTTTCACAACATACCCTGGCTCTCCTGCCCATGTCTGGCAGCTGGGGAGAAGCTCGTGGACATGGATGCTTCTGGATCAGCACCAAAGGGTGGGATTCCTCTTGCCCACCTCCCATGTCTGCTGTGCAAGGGTCTCTATGAGAACCAGCTGATCTCGTAGAGATCCAAGCAGTGAATGCGGACATAGATGCTACTAGGGCCTCTTAGATGTCTTCAGGAGGGTGGTATGAGATGGTAGAGCTTGTTTCTCCTCAACAGGAGGCCAGGTGAGCAGCTCTGAAGGAGCTGTGTTTGCTTTGGGGTGCTGCTGGGCTCCTCACCTTACTAGGAGAGCAGAGGGACACCGGGTGGAGCCAGGTGTCCTGGAGCAGCCAGGTCCCGGGTCCTACCTGGGTATCCCCAAGTGGTTCATAGCTGGGGGACGGTGCAAAATCTGTGCCACCAAGGTACTGCTGCACTCAGAAAGCGGACATCCTCTGAGGTCTTTTGGGATCATCTGTAAAGAGTTTCAGACCTCAAACTGGAAAAGACCCTGAGCAACCGTACCCAGCTTGGAAATCGGCTTTGCTTTCTGCAGGCGGGGTGGGCTGGAGACCTCCAGCCTTTTCTTCCAACCTCAATTTTTTTCCATGAGTATAAAAAAAATAAAGAGATGGGAGACCTGGGAGAAGAAAAAAACCCACAAAATCTGGGGAGGTTATCTGATGGCGGTGAGTGTGTCCTGCCACCCTCCGGGCACCGGAGCAGGGGGAAAGCTGAATGCTGCGTGGGGAGGTACAGCTGAGCGGAGGAGACCAGAGGCTGCTGAGCTGCTCGCCCCCGCTCCCCGCCGGGTTTGGGACTCTCCCCTAAGGGGTTTTTCCCGCGGCGTTGGTCTGGCTGCTTCCCAACGCCTGTGCCCAGCCTGGGAAGCTGCTTTCCTCCCGCCTCCCCTCGCACCCCCCAGGAGTCGTCCTGCCGAATTCCCCGCTGCGTCAGCCTGGGTAGGTCTCCTCTGCCTCCGTTCCTCCCACTGAGGAGCTGTTGCTCCCTTAATCCGTCCTCATAAATCAGCCTCCGGCTGCTGCCGGTGGCTCTCCCTGGGGTTTGCCATCAGTTATTCCTCCAGGAGCTCAGCGTGGGCTTGTCTGTCCAAGCGGAGACGTCTCTCTGAGCTCAGCATCCCTTTCCGAGCTGAGCGAGAGCAACAGGCCCTTCCAGGTCACATCTCCTCTCGGGCTAACGGGGACACCCAAACTGGGCCAGATGGGTTAGCCCCATCTATATCCTTTCCTCCCTCCCCACCTCCCCCCTTCCAGCATGATTTAGGGAGCAAAAGGAACCCCTTCACCCAGCCTTCCCTGTGCATTTTGAGTCCTGTTGCATTTGCACAGCTGGGCAATACACAGAGCAGGACCCCTCTGCACAAAAATACAGCCCAGGTCCCACTGGGGAGGAGGGATGTGGTGAAGGGAGCAGCATCAGGGCACTGTTGCGGTGGTCTGGCTGTGCTGTTTTTAATCAGCAGCAGGGAAAAAAAAAAAAAGGTATAAACTGTGGAGGAGGGGACTGTCTGGGAGAAAGCATCATGGGGTTTACTTGGAGAGCTGATGCGTGGGTGAAGGGAGCTGGAAGAAGCCTGTATCAGTCACAGCTCACAGAGCAGGTCGGGGGGACGCTGATTCATGGTAGAGCTGGAGGCATTGCAGTCCTGAGAAGGAAAACACTGTGTTGTTGCATGCTGTAATTCCCACTTTGCTGCCCCTTCCCATGTAGCTGCTCTGGATTTCGGGATACAGGCAGGCTTGGTGGGGTGTTAGCAGGGCCATGCAGGCAATGCTCAAGCATAGGAAGGCTGTTATAGAGCTGCCAACAGTTATTGGTACAATAACCCAGCAGTGGTGATGGCATCTCTTGGGAACAGCAAGCAGAGATGTGTCCTGGCAGGAATAGGGACCGAGGGGTGAACCAGGTCCTGGGAGCAGCTGGAAGGGAAGAAAACATACTCTGGGCATGCAAACCCTGTCCAGCTGGAGGAAATTCCCGACCCCCAGCAGCACCACTGCAGTTTTGCAGGTAGTGATGAGTCAAGGGCCAGATCTCTGTGTCCCCAGGGCTATTTAATAAGCCACAAACTTGCACGGACATCTGAAAATCCAGGTTTGCCCCGATGCCGAGGACAGGGAGGTGAGAAAATAAACTCATTTATTTTCAGGGTCTTGGGGTGGCTTGTGAGCCTGAAGCAGTGACATCGAGCGGGTGATGAAGGAAGAGGTGTCCCCATCTGGGGACAAGGAAGGGCAGTGGTGGTGGAGAACCAGCATCCCTCCGCTGTAGATGGGGGCCTGGGATTGCCGGACCCTCAGGAGGGATTGGGGAGCACGGTGTGGAGCTGTTGCATTGCCTGTGGGAGGGAGGGGGTGCTCCCATGCTGCTGTGAGATTTTGGAGGTGCTGTTTAAGGCTTGCTCTGCCATCTAATGGACAGGGAACACTGAACAAGAGAGGCGAATGTGCCTGCAGTGACCGCATCTCCTGGTATGAGCTGTGGGCATCTGCAGCCAGCCTGTGCATACATTTTACATAGTAAAATGTATGCACAGAGACTGGTTGTCCTAACAACAAGCAGTAAAAGTGTCATGAAAGGGGCTGGGGTCCTGTATCACGCTTGCTCCCTGCATAGCGTGGATGCCGTCATTGCTGTTTACAGTCTCCAGCCGTTGCCCAGAGAGCGAGAGGTGGCTCACCATGCAAGGTCTTGATAATAGAATCTCATAATATTATAATATTATAAAACATTATATGGTTTAAGGGGAAATTGGGCAACTTTTTGGAAGGAAAACCCAGCCGTGGTGGCATTGCTAAATACATAGAGGCCACATCCATGTTGCAATGGGTTGCATATAGGAGGGTATTTGGAGAGGAGCCTTATACGCTTGCCTTGCTCTTGCAGCCCTAGGCTTGCCTGTGCATGCCCTGCTTGCACCACAGCCTGGGAATATCAAGCTCCCACGGTGGGCTTGGGGCTGGTATTGGGCTGCAGGGTGAGGGTGAGGGTGCAGGCACCATCCTTGGGTCCTTGGTCTCTGTTGGTTCATGCAGCGAGTGCTCCTCTGTCTGCTTGCTCCCCTGCCTGCTCGTCCCTGGGATGTCCCGGGACCATGGCCCCGGCTCCATGTCAGTCCCCAGGCATCCCTCCATCCCACCTTTCTCCCTGCCCGCAGCATGAGGAGGCGGCTGGCCGGAATCACAGCCTGGCCCAACGCGTGCAGGACCTGGAGCATCGGTACAGCGAGGCCAGCACCCTGCAGCACATCCAGGCCACGCTGCTCTACGACATGCAGGCGCAGATAAACAACATCTCCGTCCTGACCGACTGGGCCTGGCGAAACCCCACCTGCCTCAGCCCCGCTGAGATGAGGCTTCAGGAGGAGATGCATCATCCAGGTGATGGGGAGCTGTAGGGGCTAGCTGGGAGGGGATGCTTTGCCCTTGAAGCCTCTCTTGGCAGGGACTGTAGGGCAAGGGTGTGGAAAAACTGCTTTAAAACCCCTTTGTATGGGGCAGGAGTCTGATCTCACCCAACCTGCTCTTCCGAGGCAGCCAGGAGGGCTCCTCAGAGCAACGGACACCTCTGGGGATGGTCTCCATGCCATCTAGGAGAGGGGTCCTGTCCCTCAGTCACTCTTTTTCTCTCTGTGGATGGTGTGAGATGCTCTCAGGGACCAGCTCAGGCTCTGGCAACCAGACTGGCATTGCTCCCACCATCACCCCACCTGCAGTCAGCTGTATGGGCCTTCCTCCCAGCCTCAGGGACTGTTTTTCCATCAAAAAAAACCCAGGATTTTTTTTTCTTAAATTTTTGTTAAAAATCTGCAGCATGAAATTAGGGCTTTGGTAAACCCCTTCAACTTTGAAAAACAATTATTTTCTGTTATTTCTCATATTTTCTTTATTTTTAATGAATGCATTTAATTTTTTTGCCAGGTTTTCAGTTGTTTTCCTTGTTAGTCCCTGGAATGTTTTCCTTGGTTTTTCGCAAACATGGGAACTTTCAATTAAAGAATTCAAGGTTCAGTTTGACTAAAACCCCATTTTCTGTCAAAGAACCCACTGCCTCGTTTTGGCGAGGGCCTACCACAGCCAGGATCTGCAAAGCTCAACCTCGAGGTGCTGGAAGGGAAACTGAGTTGTTTTTGCAACCTGTTTGTGTTGCTGGGTCCACGGCAAGAGGGTGGTGGTGTTTGAGAAGACAAGACGAGATGTGCCAGTTTGGTCCCCGTGCCCCAGATCCCATCTCCTGCAGCAGATATCCAGGAGGAGCATCGGGGAAGGATGAAGAGATACTTCTCCTGGATAGTCTTCCAGCCTTTGGTGAACTGTGGTTGAGGGACTTGAAAGACAGCGTCTGTCTTCTCTGTTGAGGAGCAGGCTGGATGGGATGTCTCAAGCAGCACGTGCAGCTGAATCACTAATGGCTTTCACATACCAGCTTTGGTCTGATTTGAGCTGGTGACATCTAGGGCTGAAAGTCATGTTACTTCTCCCCTCAGCCAACTAGTCTAAGTCCTTTCCATTGTGCTTATTTAAAGCTCTTTTGACCACCATATCATGGTGGAGGTAGCATAAACAGCTCTGCTGGTACCAGCTTCCAGGTGCCTCTGAGCTCTGAGCAAGAAATGCGCTGTGCAAAACCAGGATGTCAGAGTTGTTGTCTACAGCCATGGCCACCACCCGCAAGCCAGAGCTGGGATTCATCTCAGTAACTTGGCATGCCTGGGATGGTGACTTCTCTGGCCTGGAAAATGCCAGCTCAAGTGCAGCCGATTGATGAAGCACTTTTAGCTGATTAACTTCACAGAATCCCGGACCGGTGGGGGTTGGAAGGGCCCTCTGGAGCTCACCCCGTCCCACCCCCTGCTGGAGCAGGCACCCCCAGAGCAGGGGCACAGGGCCGCATCCAGGCGGGGGGTGAATGTCTCCAGGGAAGGGACCCCACAGCCTCTCTGGGCAGCCTGTGCCCCTGCTCTGGCACCCGCACAGGGAAGGGGTTTGTCCTCATGTTCAGGGGGAACTTGCTGTCTTCCAATTTGTGCCCATGGCCCCTTGGCCTGGCGTTGGGCACCACTGAAAAGAGCCCGGCCCCATCCCCCTGACACCCACCCTTCAGATATTTATAGGCACTGATGAGATCCCCCCTCAGCCTTCTCTTCTCCAGGCTGAACAGACCCAGGTCTCTCAGCCTTTCCTCACGAGGGAGATGCTCCAGGCCCTGATCCCCTTGGCAGCTCTGCCCTGGCCTTGCTCCAGCAGTTCCCTGCCCTTCTTGCACTGGGGGGCCCAGAACTGGCCGCAGCCCCGCAGCTGTGGCCTCACTGGGGCAGAGCAGAGGGGGAGGAGAACCTCCCTCGCCCTGCTGCCCACACGCCTTTCCATGCCCCCCAGGGCACCGCTGGCCCCCTTGGCCCCAAGGGCCCGGTGCTGGCTCAGGGTCCCCTCGCTGCCCCCCAGCACCCCCAGGGCCTCTCAGCAGAGCCGCTCTCCAGCAGGTCCCCCCCAGCCTGTGCTGGTGCGGGGGGCTGTTCCTCCCCAGGGGCAGGGCCTGGCACTGGCTCTGGTTGAATTCCCTGAGGTTCCCCCGGGCCCAGCTCTCCAGCCTGACCAGCTCTCGCTGGGTGCCAGCACAGCCTCTGGTGCATCAGCCGCCCCTCCCAGCTCGGTACCGTCAGCGAACTTGCTGAGGTTACGCTCTGTCCCATCGTCCAGGCCACTGATGGATCTATCAAACAGGACAGGGCCCAGCACACTTTAGGTGGGATCGGTCCACATCATTTCTGTGTTGCCATTAAAAAAGCGATTGAACTGAATGCCTTAAACGCAGATCTGTGCTAATGAACATTATCAGTAATAGGCCATTGCACACCGGCATGAGGTCAGCGTGCTGCAGAGGTTTTTAGCTTCAGAAGCAGCTCTGGATCTGGGATTATTTGTCCTGCTCTGCATTACGATTGCACGAAAACAATGCTGGCTTTTCTTGCGTGCCCCTTCCTCCAGGCCGTGCACTAAACACCGTGTTTCTCTGCTTTCTCACTCAGAGGTAAAGCACGCCAGGAACTGCCCCATCGACTGTGCTTCTGTTTACTACAACGGGCTCCGGCGATCTGGGGTCTACAGCATCATGCCCTCGGTCGGAGGGATGCCTATCGAAGTGCTGTGTGAGATGGACACCGAAGGTACTGTAGGAGGCACCTGCAACATCTTCTAGAAGAACTTTGGGTGGGATTTGTCTAATCTGAGAGCTGTATCTTATATCTGAGCTATTTTCAGGCTACATTATAGTCAGTGAGTACCATCTCCAGAAGGGCTCTTATTTGGGGTCAGATGATTTGTTTTTTCTGCTGCCTAAAGGAGGCATTTGGATGAATAGTTCAAACCAGACATTATGGCTGGGATTCAGTTGCCTAAATACAGGCGTTTAGTGCTCTTTGAGATGTCCTTGTGCATCCAAGATATTTGCAACACACTAGTAGATGTGACACAGGGGTTAGGGAAAGAAAAGCCCTTCTGGAGTAGCAGCTGGTCACTGGGGGGTATCTGGAGCATCTCGGGTTGTTGAGGGCTATGTGTGGGCAACCAGTAATTGTAGCTGTGGTGAAGTAAGGAGGAGGGAGGTAGATCCTCTCCCACAGATATTTTGGAGTGTAAATGAGGGAGCAAGTGACCTCCCACACCCTTGCTGTCTAAATATCCGTATGGAGTACACTACCATCATCCCAAGGCACAAACTTACTAACAAAATAAGTTAGTGACAATTGAGTTTTGGAAGAAAAACTACGTTTGTCAGAGAAACAGGGCAGTGGATTGTCAGTCCCTTGCCCCATGGATCTGCTCCAGTCCGGATGGATGTGTCACATCAACATGTCCCATGCTGGAGGAAGGGGTTTATCTCCCTACATGTAGGCATCTCCCCTATTGTAGTATCTACAGGTGACTGCAGCTCTGGGATTCACGTGCTCATTGAGAAACAGGCTGTTCCGACAATGTGCTCTCTGTTATGTCATTACTATTATTTGCATGACCATCAACACAATCTTGGCCACTGTAGTGTGACAGACTGTACAAACAGCAAATAAAAGGATGGCCCCTGTCCCATCCCCCCTACCCCAAGCTTACAATATTGGAATAAAATGAGAGAGGAGACAGGATTTGGACAGATGGGAGAGCAGATGGAGACAGTGAGACAATACTGGGAGAGCTCGTGTGCCTCTGTGGTGCTGCAGGAACAGTACATAATAATCTCCAAACTCCAGGATCTCTAGTTTGTTCCAGTCCCAAAACATTTGCCTCCTGACAACTACCAGCTCTCTCTCATTTAAAACCGCCTCAAGATCTGAAATGACCCTCTGACTGCCCACAGGGGAGAACCATCATGAAACAACATGGGAGAGGTGGAAGCCTCCTTGATGGGCACCGTGTTTTATCCCCGTGCAGCAACCGGCACTGTGTTTCACCAGTTGGTGGAAGGACACATGACAAAGATACACCTTGCTGAGCTGCAGACACATCCTCAGACACGACACCAGTAAGGGGTCTGTCTGGGACCCTGGGGTGATCCCTGGAGAATCCCATTTTACATTATCTCTCTCCTGGCAGGTGGGGGCTGGACGGTCATCCAGAGGCGCCAGGATGGCTCCGTTGACTTCAACCGGACCTGGAATGAGTACAAGGAGGGCTTTGGGGACCTCAATGGCGAGTTCTGGCTGGGCAACGAGAACATCCACAAGATGACTAGCCAAGGGGACTACTCTCTGCGCATCGACCTGGAGGACTGGAACAACAAGCACAAGCATGCCTTCTACCAGGTCTTCAGGTAGAAAGTGGGGTGGCCTTCCCTGATTCTCATAGCTGCAACTGGTTCAGTGCCAGGAGACCTTCAGGCATGGGAATCCCGTTGAGGTCAGAGTGACTCCGTCTAGAGAGCTTTTCATACTGGGCCCAGGCTGTCTATCCTTTCTTCCCCACCTGGATTTGACCACCAATTTTTGCTCTGGGTTGAAGCCTGGGTGTCAGCTGTTGAATATGCACTGTTATTCGGCCATGGCCAACATCCACAGACCCAGGGGAAGAGACCTGTAGGACCCAGTGGACAGTCCCCAGCTGCTCAGGGGTATTTTTTTTCTGCCAAAATTATTGAGCTTTATGTCAAAATCAGGGTTTTGAATCTCATGGTCTTGCTGGGCAGGTCCTCCAGCATCTTCCTGGTTTAGAGTCATGTTTTGCTTTTTGCCCTCTTTACTCATGAAGTTTGCTTGCTGGGCCTGGTGTAATGTCCTTCAGTGTCTACAGCTCTTCCTCTCCTCTGGTGTTTTGTTTATCCACACCACATCAGCCACATCCTTTCTTAATCAGGGGTGACCAAGTCTGTCTAGACTGTCCCAGATGAATTCCTCCCCTGTCTCTACTGGAAATGCTTGTGGGTGACCGTAGAGTAATTGCCATGGGAGGATGTCCAAGGGACCACTGCACCTTATGGACACTTGAAGCTTGAGGGCTTTAAGTAGACCCCCAAACTGATAAAACTGCTGGGGCAAAAAAAAATCCCATTGCCTGAATGTGCCGTGGAGCATCCTCTGCTAGCAGATGTGTGCTCTGAATGGTGACACTGGCTTTTCTCATCAGATGTCATGTGTAATGGCAGTGACCTTCAGCCTTTGCGAGCCCGGGGGCAGATTACTAATCAGCTCAGTCTAGGTGAAGAGCAGGATGCTTGTTACGTGGAGAGGAGGCAGCGCTGTGTAATCAGAGGGCCTGTCTTGCCAAGGCTGCCGCAGTCCTTTATTGTGGTTTTAGAGTCACGGTCTGCCCAGTTCAGCCCTAAACAAGTGCCCTGAGTCATGACAAAGTCATGCACATTCCACAGAAGAGAGAAATACAACATCTTTGGCTTCTAGAGGTGATGAATCATAGCAGGGAGCCTGGCCAGAGCAGCTCGATGATTGCTAGATGTCCACACCAGGAATGCAGTGTCCAGGTTGGAAAGAAGGCTCAGACATTCCCCATTAAATAGTCCCACCTTTGTTGCTTGTAGCATTGAGGACGAGGCAAACTATTACCGCCTGCACGTGGACGGGTTCAGCGGGACGGTGGAGGATTCCTTTGCCTGGTACCACAACAAGAGGAGCTTCAGCACACCTGACTCGGGGAACATCTGCGCCGAGATTTCCCATGGAGGCTGGTGGTACCACCAGTGCTTTTTCTCCAACCTCAACGGGGTGTACTACAAGGTAAGATGGAGGGGTGAGGATGCAAGGTGCTTTTTCTCCAACCTGTGCTTTTTCTCCAACCTTAGTGTCAGGTGCTACAAGGCAAAGCAGAGGGATGAGGGTGCAGACGTTAGCATGAGGCCCAGGGCTGGCAGGAGGCTGTTGGTCCTCACATCATAGCAATTCTTCCTGGCTTGACCAGCCTCTGCTTTCCAGGGAGGGAACAAAATGAGTGCTGGGCACCAAGGCACTCCAGCCTTTTCAGTGCCATGGGCCAGACACGAGTATTGAGACACCTCTGCTTGCTGGGGTTTGGGACTGCATGATGGAAACTTGTGGTACGGGTGACTCATGCAGCCTGAGATGGATGGATGCCGGCTCCAGAGGGACCATTTGAAAAATGTTGGGTTTTACGTGCTCTTTTCACCGCATCACCATTAAGCCCCTTGCTCCAGTGTTTCAGAGCAATCGGTTTTCCGTTGCTGCCATCTGGATGACACTTCCATGCGTTTCCCATGTTTGATCATCCTTCTTTCTCTGCATCACAGGGCGGCCGATACTCCATCAAAAACCGCAAGATCCTGGGGCCGGATGGTATCGTGTGGTACTCGTGGAAGGACACAGACTACTACTCCCTGAGGAAGGTGGTCATGATGATTCGACCACGCACTTTCCGGCCCCACCTGTCCCCATGAAGGAGCCTGGGACGTTCTTCCTTTCACCTCGCACTGAAAGTTGAGAACAGAGGGCTGGAAATAGTTTGCTGTGAGCAAAAACTGGTGCTGGAGACCCTGGAGGCACCGAGCCACCATGCCTGTTGCTGCCTGTTTGCTTTTGAGAGAACTGAACCAAGAGCAGAGGTGTCAAGACCTTTGACGAGTGTTTGGGTGGTGAAAGCTCTCCTAAAAATGTGTAGGTGATTGCTGAGAAGGGCTTTGCAAAGACAAGCATGTGGCTTGCTGTTTCACCGGGTAGCAGCAGTCCTTGTCAGGCTTGGGCATTCTTAAGGCTTGAGACTAAGTCCAGTTGAGTGGGTGATGGGAGTCAGCCACACACTGAGGCTGGACCTGATGTTGAATGGAGACACCGAGTGCCCTGGCTACCGACCCAACGGTATTTTAGAGGGAAGAAAAGAACCAGCGATCCTGTACGAGTTTTCCACGTGGGATGTGATGGACCAATTCTTGTGCCATAAGATGAGCATCTCTCTGGTCTCGGCAGAGTTTCTATGTTCACAGCACCACATGTGTATTTGGTGCTGAAACTCCACCGCCCCAGGGATGATGATTCCAAGGTGCTGAGATGGCCCTGAGGAAAGCCATGGGCAAATGAGGAGGAAGGTCTGCAGTAGCCCTCGCCGTCTCTGGCAGGGATTGTGTTACACACCTGGGCATTAGCTAGCTGTGATAATAATACTCCAAATGAAAAGAGTTAAAAATAAAAAATGTGGAAGGTTTTCCATTTTCCATTCCATTTTCACCTCTTTGTCCTTTCTCCAGCAAAGAACTTCTGATGAATTTTCTGTCCACCCTAAAAGTGATCTGCAGGAATGATTAGACATGATTTTAAATCTTATTTTTACTGCCTTACTCTGGATAAAGAAGATTCATTGTTGCTGTCTTTCAATTTTCCACTTGTAGCTGCAGTGAGAGACCCTCCTTTTTTCCTGACTTTGCCTCCTCACAGGATCAAGAGATGGAGGCTGGGACTTGGCCTCAGCCCTGACTGTGCTCGGTGATGAATATTTAATTAGATTACTTTTTTCCTGTTTCATGTGCGCAGATGAATTCAAAGAGGATTCAGTGAAGGGAAAAGGCAGATGTGTTAGAGACAAAGCACCGTTCCTCCCAGCTACTTGTCTCCTGCTTGACATTCTGCTGGCTCCCTGATGGTTTCTGTAGCCTTTACACTGTTCTGGACAATATTTTGCCTGGAACCTCATTTTTTCATGGGCAAATCAAGTGGAGATGTTACCTTCCAATCATCCTACAAACTAATATCACCAAGACAACAAAACAACATTATTTGTCTTTCCCTCTGCTAGGTTTCCCTTGGTAGTCTTGGTGGACGTATCTGGTGGTGTCTGGGAGTTGCAATGGCTGGTCTATGCTGCTGTTGGACCATCACTTGCCATGAACCTCTGGGCACCACCAGCGGTGGGAGGAGAGATTTCTTGCCTCATGGCATGTGTGTCTCAGATATAAGAAAGGTCTGACATTCCCTCTTTGGACTGCAGGTATTCAAAAGGCCATGATGTCCACTGGTTAAGCAATACCCTACTAAGAGACTAATAAATCACTTGAATAAGCAACAGCCTAATTTAACTAATGATCACATTGTCAGTACTAATCTACGATCTGATTTTGCACGTTATTAAATACAACAATAAAGGGATCACTCAAACCTTGTGAACCACACATCCTACTGCTGAATTATAGTTTTACTACCCTTCCCTCCCCACAGCTCTTCATACCTGGGCGCAAGTGTCTCCCTTTATACCGTCTTGCACTAAGTCTTTTGGACGTAGCCCTGACGGAGAGTCCAGCGAGTTGTCCAAGGGCATCCCATGCAGTTGGGTACCCAGGTCAGTGTCACCACCACCTGTAGGCATCCACACTCTGACCACTGAAAGATCCCGCCTTCCTGTGTTCCTTACCTGGTTTCATAACTTATTCCTCTTTTTTGTTTTCTTTCTATTTCTACATTAGCACCTCTTTTTCTCAGCCCAATCTGCCCCTAATTACTTTTTTCTCCTTATTGGTCCCAATTCTGCTACATCCATACTCAAATTTCTTATATCCGATGCCATGATTGAAGCAATCTTGGCCTTCTAGGGCATTACTGATATGGTTGCCTGTAAACACATGGTTTTGCAAGACTCTGCACCCCAAAGCTCCCCTACAGTTATGGAGTTCATACTGGACACATGCTGGGTGTGCCTCAGACATGACTCTTCCACCTTGCCCAAACATCTTTGCACGCACAGGTAGTCTGCACGCTGGAGGAGCAGACAGGATAACATGATCTTCGTACTGTTTTGGAGTTCACACAGCATCCTCGCCCTTGACCAGTTTTAATCACTCCCCCAGTCCCCCGCAGAAGCCCCAGCTAGTTACGACACCCAGTGCTCCAGCCAGCTTCCCATGGATGAACAGCTGGTACTTTGACCAGGTTTATGATGTCTGAGAAACCAGCACAAGGCTTTGGACTGGAGGAAGGACGTCAAACGCCAGCACTGTCCCTGCACAGTGTCACTGGTCTCAGAGCCTGGCAGGGGGTTGGTGGCAGGGAGATTCACCTCTTCGCCAGGTATCCTGGAGGCGCTTCCAGGATGCTGTTTCTGTACCTGCTTTGATCTGTTACATGTTGCTTTGCAGAGACGGGCATTTGTCCGTCTGCTCTGAAGGACACCCACGCATATGCTGATGTTCAGGAAGTGCAACTCATAGCACAGGTCTTGCTTGGGCCGGGATTTAGGGATGGGATTGCACCTGACTTCTCAAACAGGAGAGGTGGGAGCAGGTGCAGAAGAGTTGTCCAGATCTCAGCCCTCAGGGTCTGGCATGTGCCACGAAATATCTCCTTGGGAGCTTCCTTGAAGGCACCAAACCTTTGCTTTGTGTTTTCCCCTTGTATGTCCTGGCTGTGCCCACAGGATGGTGTTTCAGGAGAGGACTCTGGCATGTAGTCAAGGATCTGGTCTCCATCATCTCCTCTACAGTGTTTGGTCCAAGTTGCCCAGGTGCGAGGTTCTGAGCTCCAATCTCTCACCCAGGTGTGGATGTCTTCTGCCATTTGAGACTCGTGGGCTGGCACATGGGGTGGGCAGAGGTGACATGGGACCCACAGGACACAGAGCCCTTGCGAACCAGGTGGGTAACTCTGGGGGCATCTCAAATGGCTCTGCATGGTGAGATGAAGGTATTTGGTACCCCAGCAAGGCTAAGGGCAGGCTGACTCTCATCACTGCAAGCCCCAAATCCAGCCAGAGGATGCCTGAGTTCCTCCAGGGAGGAGGGAGGAGAAATGGAGCCAGCGCCTGCAAAACGAGCTCTGTAGCAGATAGGGAAGGCTAAGCCTGGACTCCTGGGTCCTCATGCCCCATAGCTTATAGCGGATGGGACATGGGGACGCCTCCCCTGCCTCTCCCCCTGTATGGGGCTGACAACCCTGCTGGCTTCCGCTGGAGGAAGGTGATGGTCCTGGTGCAGGCATCTGCTTGGTGCCAGGCTTTGGGCAAGACACAGCAGTGTGGCTAAGCAAGAAACTAAATACACCCTATCAAACGACTCTGTACTCTCGGTTCCTGCTCTGGGGAGGGAAGCATGTCTGACTCCCCCCAGGACAGGGCTCCCGAATGCGAGCCTGGCTCCTTCTTCTGCTCTTCCCCTTCACACTCAAACTAACCCCTGCCTCACCAATTTGGCTGACCCCATTATTGTGCCGTCTAAAGTGATGTGGGGCAAGAAATTTTATTGGCAGAGCCTCATCGAGTGCAGCCACAAGGCGGACACCCCACCGGGTCCCGTGCATCGCTCCACCAACCACACAGCCCTGCAGACGCGTGCACACACGGACATGCAATATTCCCGGCTCTGCGTGTACCTTGCTGGGCTAACAGCTATGTGACCCGGCGTTGTTTTGGCTCACAGCTACCCAAGACAGAAGAAGGTCTAAGAACAATTTCCATCTGATGTATAAGGTCAATGCAAGTACTTCCATCTGTGTGATAATCAGGACTCAGTGTATCTACTGGAGATGGAGATGGTTTATGTGGGCCACCAGCCCGTGTTCCCACAGATCTCCAGTCCCATGGATGGGGAAGGCTTCTAAACTGAGACTGGAAAAAATGCAGGTAACGGCTCCTGGAGTGACGGTCATCAAAAAACCAACCTTGGTGAAGGGTCCATGACCAGAGGGCTGGATCTTCAAACACCTTGGGGTGAGGAGAAAGATCTAGAGAGGGAGAAGAATGGGGAAGTTAAACATTTCCTATTCTAAGACACAACACTGAAAACACTGGAAAGGAGATTAAAACCTGATCGGTTTAGGGAGGGGATTGTCTAAGGTAGACCACTGTGTTGGGCAAAATCTGGATGCAGGAAGAAGATCCAACTCACCATCATCATCTCTCCCCCTTGACAGCAATGGGAGAAAAATGAGGTTCTGAAGCCTTGCTGGAGCATTGACCCTGTTCATTAGGATTCGGGCCATGGAGCGGGATGATCTGAGATGCCGGTGGTTATGGCTGGGGTGTGTTCCTGCTCCAGGTGCCTGGAGAGAGTCCAGAGTTTTTAGAATGTGCATCCTGACACCATCTGCATCACACTTTGCCTGGTTTTGACTTACCCTGATCCTCTTTGGACAGCCTCCTCCCAACAGCCGCCTCCTGACTGTGTTGGTGCCATCAGCTGTACCCCCCTCATCATCTTCTTACCTGGTGCCCCACTTTCCTCCCTGACACCTGATGGCTTCTCCCCAGGGAGAGCTGTGCTCTCCTGGCCCAGCTCCCTGTTTCTCTGCTACCCTCCTCAAAGCTTCTGGGTGCTTTTTAAAGCTCTTTGGAAGAAGGTCTTATAGCCTCTCCCTATTTTCTTCATCCTCAGCCCAGCTTGGGTGCCTCTTTCCTGCATCCTTTCATGCCCATTAATGCACGTGCTGTTGTGGGCTATGGCACAGAGTCCTAGGGCAGAACGATATATTTCATTGTTCTTTGTTTATTCAAATACAATATACCTAACATGCCAGTATTTTATTTGCTGCAGGTTTACCCAGCTCCTACAAGTCTGCTGATGGTCCGCCTCAAGACTTCTGTTGCTGTCATCTGCATTACATATATGCACCTTCTTCTTGAGCCTGTGTCTTCTTCTCCCTTGGGTGTAACAAGCTCTTCTGCTCTCCCCAGGTCCTCTCCTATATGGATTTTGGGGGCTGCTAACTCACGTCCCACCAGTTTGTATGACCATGGTGGACTCTGCCACCTCAACACTGACTCCATGTCCTTTCTTGCACGGTCCCTTTTGATATGGCCCCATTGCTGTTGCACCTGGGCGTGATGGGAACCCCTGAGCGTGACTGCTGTGTTCACAGGGAGTTCTGAATCCCCTCCTGAGATTTGTCTTAATGTTGGTTCTGAATCCCACACCTGAGGGACCACCAGCTCCTTGGTTGGATCCTCATCTTCAAAGGCTTCTCAGGTTCAGGGAGGACCTCCTTAGCGCAGATCGGAGAGGACCAGGTCAGGGATGACCTCCTTGGCCCAAGAGGATTGGACACTTGGCCCCTCTGGGAGGCTGGTCCTAAATTTTGGTGTCATCACCTCTCTCAGGCTGAGCAAAGATGGGAGAGGAATTGGTGCCACTTTCTCCTTAGGGTTGGAGAATGTACCCCACCGGCTCCTCTCCTGGCACTGAGGACATGACGTTTAGCTTTTTGTCTACTCTGTGCATAAACCAATGGATCATCTGGCCTCAGCATAGACCTTGGCCCAGCTACCTCCATGCTTCCTCACCATACCAGCCAACTCCTCCCCATCTCCCAGCACATGGCTGAAATTTGGCTCCAGCTCCCTGCTCCGGGTCTGGGGTGGGAGAGCATCACCTCTGCATGCCCCAGGGATGCACAGGGTGAGCCTGGGGTGCAAGGGGTTCATAGGGCTGGAGGGCCAAAGGAGCCCAAATCTGCTGCAGTCCCACTAGGCTGGGGTCGTTTGAGGCATTGGGGTAAAACAGACCGGTCCCCCTGACTCACGTGCTGCCTCCCACCCTAATTTCCCCCCCAGTCCCTTTCCACTTCCCAGTGTAAGTGACACTGGGATGTCCTCCCCCGCCCCCAACCCCCCCCCCCCCCCGAAAAAAAATCACACATAAGACACTGCACAGATCATGAGAAAACAAAAGAAATGCCAAGGCAGTTTATTTACAACCATTGTATACAAAAAAAGGACAGCTCGTGCCACAGTTAGGACAGCCCCCTCCATCGCCTTCGCCCACTGCCCTCTCCTGTGCTCCCCTCCCCGGGCTGGTACCCCCCCGGGGCTCCGGGGTCCAAGCGAGCATCTCGCAGCACAAGAAGAGACACGGTTCCCTCCAGACCCAAACCAGCACTTGGAAAGTCTTGTCTGGCCATAGTGGAGATAAAACCCTCTGTTAGTATCAGGGTTGGAGGCTGATGAGGTGCCAGGGCATCGTGGTACTGGGACCACTGCCTACTGGTAACTGGGAGAGGAGGGGACGCCCCCACCCCCCTGTCAGAAAGCAGACTCTCCACCTTCTCCCACTGGGAAGGGTCTCACTGCAGCCTCTCTGCTTCGCTCGCCCTCCCTGGAGGCAAAAATCACCCAGGGGGTTGCTCAGCAGCTCCCACAAAACACCTGGGCTGCTCACGAGCTGTTGGTGGGGTCCCAAACTGGCCTTCCTCCTGCCCTGGTGTCAACAGGAGGTGCCATTGCCATCCCCAGGGGCTCCCTACGGCTGTTGTCTTCTCCTGTTCTCCAGAGAAGCATCTCCATCCCACCTGTGGCTCTCCAGCCTGGGCTCCCCTGGCTCCTCTTTCCCTCTTGTGTTTCCCCATCCCTTCCATCATGGTTTCCACAGCCCTTCCCAGTTTTCCTCTCCGGCTTTCACTCTCCATGGGGGTGATCTTCCTTTTCAAATCACCACCTCTAAAATCTGATGGCTTTCCAGCTGCTCTACAGCAGAAAAGGGGATTTCATCCAAGAGTTCCCACAAAGATGATTCTCAGGAGGTTCTTACAAAAAAAAGCAACTCTTTGGGAAGTCACGGGGCTTTTCAGTTTCACCCTTGAAAAGGGTCATCAGCATCTCCTACAGCTTCATAAAGCCTTTGGAGCATGCGAGCCTCACTCTCTGAACACCTCCAGTGGGGGGATCTCTTCTCCCCCTTCCCCAAATCGGTTCTGTAAGGTCTATGGGCAAATAACACCTGCTTCGGGCAAGAGGCCCTGAGTCCAGGCAGGAAATAAGGAGGGAGGGACACCAAGAGATGCCACTGCCCATCAGTAGGGTGGGATGGAGGAGAAGAAGGAAGCCGGAGGGATGCCCACCTGCCCACCCTGCCTGCCCAGCACCAAATTAAAGTCACACACGATGCACATTCCCCCCCTCTTCCCTCCCCACCCGCTCGGTCCCCCCACGGCTTTTTCCTGAGGGGCCACCTCCTCCGCTTCGCCAGCCCTTGGCTGTCTCCTCCGGACCTGGTTGACGGGCGGCTCGTGAGACCCACCAAGGAGGTGGGCATCCCGAAGCCAGCACCCTCCCGCCCACCCTCCCTCCTTTCTCCTCCCTCCCCACCCTCCCCGAAACGAATAGGATGGCTTCACTTGTCAACTCTTTACATTCACGAACAAAGAAAGCAGAGGAACGTCCACCCTTCCACCATCCGACCTTGCGCTGCGGCAGCCTCCGCCACCTCCCCGGAGCTGTCAGTCCAACCATCGCCTCTTTACCTGGAGGCTTCTTCCTTGAGCTCCTTGTTTTTCCTCACTTCTTCTGCGTGTTTGTCCTGTGGGAGGGGGGTAGGAGGGAAGGAGGGGGGGGGACACGCATTAGCTGGATGGACTTCAGGGTCCCCACGGGTGGGCCAGCAGCTTCAGAGGGGTTCGAAGGCACCAAGGGCGTTCGTGAGGTTCATCCCCGGAGGGACACCACCGATGGGTCAACAGCATCCTCTCCTCCCCTGGGGTGTTTTAAGGACTGTGGAGGCACTCAGGGACAGATTGTCCTTGCCCTCTAGCTAGGAGGTAGACGTCAACCAGACGGGATGGACCGGGAGCCCCAAGGAGATGGGGTTAGCTCGGATTGTCCTTCATTATCTCGTGCTCTCTGCCTCTGACCCAAGGCTAGCTGAGGCGTTTGGAGAAGGGCACTGGGCGAGCTCCTTGCAGAAGGGATGTTTTGGAGGGAGCTGGAGGTGGTGAGGGTGGGACCTTCCGTGCTGAGGTTGGGAACAGACCTGCTTCGGGGAGAGAGAAGAGGTCTGCACAGGCTGGCAGGGTGGAAGCATCTCCTAGCATGGCAGCACGGACCCCTCCAGCTCCACCAGGGAGCTGATGGCTCCACGGCCTCTGGGGAAGGGACCTGGGGAAGCTCTACCACCCGGGAGGTGGAAAAATTGCCAGCAGTGGGTCAAGGCCATGGCAGTTGGACATGGGGAAAGCAAAGGCTTTGCGTGTCTGCGGACAAGATATGGGTCCCAGCTCTCCACCCACCAACCACCTGTGAGCCTACGGACATGTCAGGCTCGGTGGGTCCCCGGGTAGGATCCCCCCACCCCGGGTGGGGTGTTGTGTTTGGGTATTGCTGCATGGTGGGAGGGGAAGAGGGGTCCCACCTTTGGTGGTGTCCCCAGGGGGTATTGCCACCCCAAGAGCCATGCAGGGTGCCCGGGTGTCCTGTGACACCCTCCTGGACTGGTTTCCCAGCGCATCCTCCCCCCTCCTCGCCGGGCTCTCACCTTCTCCTGCAAGCGCTCCAGCATGGCTGCTAAATGGGCCTCGCGGTTCTCCTTGTTGGACTCCATCTTCTGCGCCAGCTTCTCTTTAGCCATTTTGATGAAGTTGTTGTTCTCCTCGATGGCCTTCTGGATGACCTCCCGCTCGTGCTCCCGCTTCTCCGCCAGATGCTTCAGCAGCTCAGCCTCCTGGTACTGCATGGGCAAAGCGGACACGATGGCCATGTGGACCATGGGTTCCTTACCCTCCCGGCCAAAACCATCCACTCCAAACTCAGCAACGTCCCCAAAGGTGGGCGTGCCTTGCTGAGCACCCCAAGTACAAGGCTGGGTGTCCCCATGGCACGTCCCGATGCTGAAGTGCCGTGCATGAGCTGCTGGACCTACCTTCCTCCTCTCCTCTGCCGCCTCCAGCTTCTTCTGGATCTCCTCCAGGGACGGGTCGCGCCGCCGGGGCAGGGAGGCGTTGAACTCGGGGATGCCGTCAAACGACGGGGGCTTCAGGATGACCTCGAAGGATTGCCCCGAGGTCCGCTTGTTGAGCTCGATGACTTCCATGTCGGAGATGACGCACCAGGTGAGGTCTACCGTGTCTGCTGGGAGAGGGGCATGGGCTGAATGCTGGTGCGGGCGCATCCCACCCCTTTGGGCAAGCCATCCTGGGGTCCCACACCTGCAGCCCACCCACGCGCCACCGCCTTCCCCAATCTCCACTGGTTTCACCCAAATCCCTGCACCCCAATGTCACGGGTTGGGGTGGGGACTGCAAGACACCCGTCAAGAGGGTTGAGCTGGGAATATCTGGGTGAGGTGAGGGCTGGGAGTCCCCCCCAAGGGAGAAGTGAAGTGAAGCCCTGCTTCAGGGAATGGGACCATGAAGCCCCTTTCTGGCTGCAGATCCCCCTACAGCCAGCGAAGAGAAGCCCCCCCAGGCCAGGCATCCCCCTCCGCCGCCGCTGTCGCCTCTGGACCCGCTGACACGAATCAGTCTGAATCACCCAGCACCGCCTGCCTAAAAATACCAAGCCCACGCCCGGCACTTCGTGCAGCGGAGCCATGGCAGAGAGGGGCTGCGGGGCTGCCCGAGCCCCCCCCGATCCCAACCCAGCCCCCTGCTTCCAGCTGGTGCCAGCAAACTGTGGAGCCACCACTCCTGTTTGAAGGTGACCCTGCTCGTGCCAAGGTGGGGTCTGTAGCCCCCCCACAGCTCCCACCATTCTGCACCCCTCGGCCGTGGGTGGGCAGCAGGGTCCTACCTTCATACGTGTACGCCGGCTTGTTTAGGTGATCCGAGAGGAAACAGGAGCAAAAGAGGGAGACGAGAGGCAGCTCCTTCATCTTCTCTTTGTAAGCTGGGAAGAGATGGTGGGACTGGGGTCAGAGGGATGGGGGGGTCCTGCCAGGCGTCTGGGGCAGGGGCTGCCACGTGCCAGGGAAGGGACGGGGATGGTGGCTGGCACCAAAGTTTGCCCAGATATTGCAAACAGGGTGATTGTGGCAGGGGAAGCAAGGTGTGCAAAGGGGAAACTGAGGCACGCAGGGTCTGGGTGCTTTACTGATGGCCACATGGGTTACGTCTGTCCTGGCGCATCAACCCCATGCAGGACCCGTTGCCTGCCACCACTGGGATGCTGTGAGTGTCCCAGGGCAGAGGTTAGCCCTCCCCGTGGAGGTTTGGATGGGGTCCCACTCAAACTAGGGGTGCCCCGGCATGGGATAGGTGCCAGGGTTGGGTGAGCCATGCTGTCCCCCGTCCCCACGCACGGCCCCGTGATGGTGCCGTACCAGCCAGAGTCATGGCGCGACAGTCCTTGGGCGTCTGCAGCAAGAGCGTTCCTGGAGCCTGGGGAAAGAAAGAGCCAGGATCAGTGTGGGGTGTCCTGGGGGCATCACCCAGCCCTGCCCACCCGTGCCTGCCCGTTGCGGGGTGTCCTGGGGCTGGGGGCATGGCCCGTCCCCTGCAGGCAGCTGCCCACACACGGCTGTTGTGTGCACGCTGGGGGTGCTGCAGTGGGCGCACGCTGGTGTGGTGTGCTGGGCACGCACTGGTGAGGTGGGCACACACTGGTGTGGGGTGATGGACAGGCACCGGACAGGTGGGCACATGCTCGTGTGGTGTGCTGGGCACGCACTGGTGTGATGGACACACACTGGTGGGGTGTGGTGGCACACACTGGTGTGATGGACACACACTGGTGGGGTGTGACGGGCACACACTGGTGTGATGGACACACACTGGTGGGGTGTGGTGGCACACACTGGTGTGATGGACACACACTGGTGGGGTGTGGTGGCATGCACTGGTGTGATGGACACGCACTGGTGGGGTGTGGTGGCACACACTGGTGTGATGGACACGTGCTGGTGAGGTGGGCACACTCTGGTGGGGTGTGGTGGCATGCACTGATGAGATGGGCACGCAGACGTGGTGTGATGTGATGGGTGGGCACTGGTGTGATGTGGGGGACACGCACTGGGACGATGGCAGCAGCCGGTGGGGTGCGCCTGGCGCACACGGTCCTTCCCCGCTCTGGGGACCTGCACAACCCACGCGTGTGCACACATGTGCCGGGAGCAGCGTGCACACGCACACCCCCCCCACGGACAAGTGTGACCCCTTTGCACAGCTCTGCTGTGACCCAAGGCCACCCCTGCTGCTGCCCCCACTCATGTCTCGAGAGCCCCAGTCCTCAGCTGCCCCTTGCCAGACCATGCGCAAAAGGGCTGACGCACTGGGACCTTCTGCATCCCAGTAGGACCCTCTCCAGGGGTCATGCGTGGCTGTGGGTCAGGCGTGGGGACATCCCTGGGACCCTCCCACCCATCCCTGGGGTGGGGAGCCCCTGGGTGAGTGCAGGACCTGCCATGGGGCGTCAACACCCACAGACTCATTAAAACCCATGTAAGCTGGGGCCATTCCCCTTTCCCAGGGTTTCTGGGGGACACAAATGGGCTGTCGGTGGCATCAGAGGGGTTTCCCGGGGGAAATGCCCTTCCCAGCTGTGCCAAGGCGGGGGCTGAGTTTGGTTTTTGGAATTATTTATGGCTTTCATTTCCAAGGGGGAACAAAATTCCTTCTTTAAAATAAGGACTCTTAAACCCTCGCAGCCTCCCGGGGAAGAGCAAACGCCCTCCATGGGCATTCCGGGGCCGTCAGGGAACTGCCAGCTCCCACAGCTGCAACATTCCCCAACCCAGCTCGACATCGGGGGGGGACCTGAGAAATCCCACCCCTCATCCCCCACCCGGCTGGGATCTGACATGGGCACGGTGCGAATAACCTGCCCACAGCTGCCGGGGGGGATCACCCGGGAACACCCTCCCCAGAGATGCCTCCCTCTTTTAGGTGACCCCCGGAGCCAGGGCTGGTCAGGTTTGGGGGTTACCCAGGGGTGTACCCCCACCAAGGGCTTCCCTCCTCGCCTGGCTGAAGGGTTTTGCCCTAGGCGGCTCTTGCCAAGCACATTGCCAAGGCAGGGCGGGGATGCTCTGATGGCTCGTGTACCGACACGAGGCTGTGCCTGGAGATCTGACAGCCCAGCTGGAAGCTGCCTGCATGCAAGCAGGCAGCTAAAAGCATTGCTCTTGCTCATGCCTCCCCGCTCCTTGCATTACCACCCCAAATCCTCGTTTTCCCTGGGGTTGCGGGAGGACCTGGATGCATTTCATGCTACAGAAACCCTTCTCCTGGACCTCACGTGGCTTTTATGCCCTGGCTGGTGAATAAAAGGCAGAGATCGCCCATCAGACCCAAAACGGGGAGGAGGATGGGGTCCACCCCCAGGGATGCTGCTGGATGGGGGGGTGGTGGGTGCCAGCCCCACTCCTCCTCGCTGGATGAAGACGCTGTTCAAGGTGTTTGGAGGCTCCTCCGAGAGGGAAACCCCTCCCTGCTGAGCTCCCTTCCCCCTCTGCTTCCCAGCCCTGGTGCCCCCCGAGCAGCACGCCCAGCCCACGGGCAGCGGGGTGTGGGTGGGGCCCTGTGGCCGCTGTCACCCCGAGGCTGAAGCCTCGCTCAAACGCCCAGCACGGAGAGGTGGTGGGAGCCATCCTGCTCCCAGCCAGGCGCACGTGGCGGGGAGGGAGCCCGACCCGACCCTGAAGGGCTGCAGCCCGCTTTCACACCCTGATCTCCCCTGTAGACCCCCTCAGACGGTGGGCCCCCCCCCCATCTCCCATCCCCTTCCCTGGAAGAAGCGCCCAGTGATGGAGGAAGAGGATGGAGGAGTGGAGGGGGCTCCTCACACCCTCCCTTGAAGCTTGCCAAGCAATGGATGCTTCCCCCCCTCTCCGGGGGAGAGGCAGGATGGCAGCAGCCTCCTCCCTCCCCCTCGTTTGTCCCCCTCCCTGGAATAAATATTTCAGCGCCTGCTGAGAGCAGGTCACCTCCGCCAGCATCCTGCCACCAGCAGTGATTCGGGGCGGGGGGTGAGGGGGGTTCCACACCCCTGAGCCCACATTTTGGGGGGGTCCAGGCAAGGCGATGCCCCCCCCCCCACTGAGTCCCAGAGATACTGGGGGTGCGCCACCCCTCGCCCCGAGGATGCTGGGGAGAGGCGAGGCGGAGGATGCTGAGCCCCATCCCTGCACCCCACCTCCCCGCACCGTGGGTGTGGGCTGCCCCTCGCCCACGCGTGGCGGGGCAGGATGAGACCCGCCACGGTGCCGAGCAAGGGAGGGAGAAGGGGGCGTGGGGAGGGTCTCCAGCAGCCCGAGCTGCTGTCGAGACGGGGGGTGGGGTGGAGTGGGGTACCCACCCCAAAAGGGCTGGGGGCGGGTGGGGTGAGTAGGGGGCTACCCCAGCAAGGCAAGAAGGATGCTGGAGGGATGGGGAGGGGGACAAAGAGGTGTCGTGGCTGGAGAGCGACATCAGGGACCCCCTGGAAAAATCACCCCCCCCCTTCTTCGCAACCCCTCCCCAAAAACTTTTCAACCCTTCGCCTTCCAAAAAACACCCCCTCCCTCAATTAACCAAGGCCCCCCCCACCCAGGCACTCACCCCACCACCGGTGCTTGGGCTGCTTCTCGGCGCTCTCCGGGCTCATTTAACGCGGGAGCGGGGGTCTGCGTGGAGCATCCCACCCGGGGGGCCCCCAGCGCCCCCCATGACATCACCTCCCCGGCCGGCGATTGGCGCAGCCGCGCCGCCGCCGCCGGTTGGCCAGGAGGTTGTACGAACCGGGTACCAGCCCGGTGACATCACGCCGAGCAGCTATTTTCGGGTTGGGCCTGGGGGGGGGGGTAGGGGGGGGAAGGAAAAAAAAAGGGGGGGGATTAAAAAATACCCACCACATTATAAAAAGGGGAAAAATTTATAAAAGCAGGAGGGCGCAAGAGGCGAAGGGAAGAGGGGTGAGGGGCAGGATTGGGCCCAAAAAGGGGGTTTTGTGGAGGGGGGATTGGGGGAGGGTGTGTGATGGATTGAAAGGGTTGAGCGCGTGGTGGAAAGCAAGCTTCAGCTCTCTGCTAGAGCAGGACAAAGCTGGAGAGTGACAAAGAAGGGGGCTCAGGGGGTTTACTGGGGTCTTGGGGGCCAAACCACCCCTCCCCCCCCCCCAAATCCCCACACCAGCACGGGTTATGGGGTGTCATCTCCGCGCTGGGGGGAAATGGGGTGTCTTCTCCATCTTCCCAGGGCCGGGATGTGGCAGAAGCCCAGCGTGACCCGTTCCCAGCCCCAGAGGCACGCGAGGACTCGTTACCCTCCTCCAAACTGGGCAACGGGAGCTGGGAGAGGCCAAGTCCCAGATCCCAAAACTATTTTGGTGTGCCACCGCCGTGGAGAGCAGAGGTCCCCGGGGAGCCCTGGCAGAGCTAGGACACCTCTCAGGGCTGTGCCCTTCCCACAAATTGATTCTCCTTCCCCCAGATCTGCTTTGCTCTGGCCTATTTATCGCCGATGGCTCCGTCTGATGGTGATCACAAGCCCAGCACCTCCGGGGAACCATGCGGGTATATTTAGGCACCGGTCTCCTCCATCACTGGTCTCCTCCGTTATGCAATGCGCATCGGGGAAGCTGTGGGGAGGTTGTTCCCCCTGGAAAACGAATGTAGGGTGACTTTGCAAAGCCCGTGGCCTCAGGACATGGGGAAGGACAGGGTGACCCAGCTGGAAACGGGGGTGACATCGCCTGTGGGACATCGCAGGTCAACCGCTTAGCTCATCGTGGGGCATAACGCATCCTGCTGAAAGTCAATGGTGCATCGCTTCTCTCCGAAAGCACCCTCTTAATGCTCAGGTCATGAGCGAGCTCCGTGCCAGAGCCCCCCTGGCTCGGTGGGGTCCGGGTGCCCACGTAGGTGTGGGTGCCGTGGGGAGGACGCCTGTGGGACACACGCGTTGCTGCTGAGGAGCACAGCCCTGAGCTGGAGAGGCCAAGGAGAGGAAAGAGTCGAGACATGGCGGCCAACAGGGGGACAAACAGCCATTGTGGGGACCCACGTGGCTGCGGGACAGTCCCTGCGGTGGCTGGCACCGAGATGCGTGGCACCCTGCGGCGGGGGGTGCAGGGGGCTCTGCTCAAAGGCTCCTTTGAGCTCCCCATGGTCCAGGCTTGGGGCACAAACCCTCCCTGCCACCCTGCTTTGATGGCCACAGTTTGGCTGCATGGCTGGGTTGCTGGAGCCAGGGGAGATGCTGGGAGCCCTGGGCTGGGGGGGTGTCATGTCTTGAGGTGCCTCCTTGTCCCCCAGCTTTGCAGGACCAGTGTCTGGGGGGACGGAGCTCCGTTTCAGCTCCTGGAGCTCCTGTGTAAGGCCACGGCTCTGGGGCCACTCGGTGGCCACCATCCCTAAGGGCTGTCACCCTCCACCCTGCAAAGCCTCCCGGCTGCTCCAACGCTGGGATGTGGGTTTCTCCAGCAGCACATGCTGATCTAAACCAAACGAGGCGCAGAAAAAGGAGGCCGAGGAGATCCAGGCCTTCCCAGGGTGACGGGGACTGAGGGCTGCCACGGGCCACCCCTTTGCCAGCCACACTGTTCCCACCAAACCCTCGCCAGGGCGTCAGCCTGGTGTGGGGCCGTCCCCAGCACTGGGGTAGGACGCGGCAGGAGGTGGCTGGAGGAGAGGTTGGCTGTGGGGCCAGGCTGATGCTGGGGAGGGAAGAGCCCTGGCAGTGAGAGGAGGCCACAGGAGGGGAAGGGTTTGTCTTTCCCATGGCTGCAGCTTGCTGGCTTGGGGAAAATTGCTCAGCATCCCAGCACCAGCATCCCAACCCTTCCCCAGGCGCGGGCTGAGGCAGTGGGAGAAATGGGGGGAACCTTTCGCCGTGGGCACGCAGGGTGTGGGACCAGTCTGCAGCCGGTGCTCCATCTGGGCTGGAGCACAAGGGCAGCCACAGGGGAAGGTCCATGTGCCTCGGGACACCCCTCGGCCGAGAGCAGGCATCCGGGGGAGACCCGAAGGATGGGTGAGTGTATTTGGTGTTTCCCCCCAGAGCCCTTTACCATCCTCCAGCCATGCTTGGGGAGGGGGTCGCAGGGCTGGAAGCAGGGTCTGCATCACCCGCCCCGGATTCCTCTCCCAGGACTTCTCTAACCTCCCCCCAAAGGTTCAGTAGCCGCAGATCCTTCAAGATGAAGACCCACAGGTTTGGACTTTCCTTGTCCCAGAGGAATTCCTGGCCCTGGGAAGAGTCGGCGGAGCAGCCGGCAGATCCCAGCCATCACTGCCGGGGATTAGCCCCAACCCCAGCGCTGGGGACCCGGGTGCAGGATGCATCCCCAGAACCCTCAGGATGCCCGAGGGCTGTGCACACCCGGGAAACCTCCTGGGGACGGGGAGATGGGGGGCCCCCACTTGCCCCCCACCCCTCCGGGATGCACCGTGCCCCGGGGTGAGGGAGGGTTGGGGAGAGGGCGGGGAAAAGGTACCCAAATCCCTCGGATTGGGCAGAAATTACATCATCGCCGGGCTGCCAGCCAATGGGAGAGCCGCTTGCTTCTCCGAAATATCGCCCGTCCCTATAAATGGGGGGGATGCGGTGGGGTGGGGGGGTGTCAGTGCAGCCTGATGGGGTGGGGGGGCTCCACTGCAGCAACCCCAATCCTCTCCCGGTTGGATTCACCCCCCCTTCCCCACCCAGACGGTGGGGAGCCCCACTTGCACCCCACGGCCACCCATGGCCCGGGGTGCCCACCCGCTGCTCGCAGGGGAGCAGCACCGGGATGATGGGGATGGGGATCCCGGGCTCCCCGCAGGCCGGAGCGGGGCCATCGCTCCCCGTCCTCGGCATGAGCGGCCAAAAATGATGCTAAAATTAGTATTATTTTTATTGGTAATAATAATGAGACCCTTCTAATCGCTGCAAGGAGGAAGGTTCGAGCTCGGAAAAGGTTCTGCAAGTAACCGGCGTGTCCCAGGCGGGATCTCAGGCTTCAGGGAAGGATGTGATGGGTGCAGACGAGGGTCCTGCACAAACCCTGCCTTCCTCTTACCGGACCCCTCCCCAGATTTGTCCTCCAGTGTCGGATGTGCGAGTAAAAGCTCGGTCCTGGGGAGGCATCACCTGTGGCTGCAGGGTGGGTGCTGTCTCCCAGGCCAGCTCCAGAGGAGAGGTCTGTGTCGGTGGGAGGAACAGCTTCACTGCCTCGGTTTCCACTTAAAGCCATTTCTCTGCCTCTGTTGGAATGAAATTAAGCTCAGAGGAAGATGCAGGTGCCGTTTATTACACTAAAAAACGCAGAGTTGTTGGGAGGCAACCAGTTCATTAATTCATATTGTTTCCTGCAAACCAATTTTTCACCCAACATTTCGGAAAAAAGTGGGAAGGTTTCAGTTTCACCATCCAGAGCGATGCCTCATTTCACCCTTTATTGCCATTTTTACGCCAGGCACCTGCTCTGGCACTCGCAGCCGCGGCAGGGAAAGGCTTCCTTTGGGCCTGACAAAGAGAAATGCCTCACCCTGCTCCAGCCCCAGCAACTCAAAGAGCTTCGCCGGCTTTTTATTGTTCCCAAATAATGCCTTGCTTGTGCCTAAACTGGCCGCGGGATGCCCAAATTTCCAGGTTCTTCTGTTTTTGGGAGAGATGGGCAGCGTCAGGATAGGGTGCAGGGAGGGAGATGGGATGCTCACGTTGATGTTCCTCCTTTCCCCGTATCCAGGGATGCTCAGCTGGAAATAGATAACGTCAGCCAACGTAAGGAGGGCGGAGGACCCCCGGGGTCGCCCCCGCACCGCACGCCTCCGACATCTCCCTTTTGTTTTTCTGCTGCCAGCTCTTGTTCCTAAGGAGCATCCGATGCAAATGGGGAGAAACCATGGAAACCACCCGTTAATATGAGCATCCTGCCAGCGAGGTCCTGGCCGGCAGCGAGGGCAGCGCAGCCCACCAGACACCCTCCCTTTCCCCAGGGAATCACCTTTAAACTCGAAGTGCTCACCAGGATGGAGGAAAAAAAGCCTTTTTGGCAGGATTAATATCACGCCAGACCCAGCACGGGGTTGCAGAGGGTGTTTTTTGTCTCCCCCATCCCACCTCTGAACATCCCCCACCTCCAAACACGTGTCATCACCTGACTCCCAGAGCTGCAGATTTACAGAGGGGTAATGGCATGGGGAGAAGGGTCAGAGGAGATGGGTTGTTACCCTCAAGGATGTCCCCACTGATATTTTTTCTTGTAGAGGGGAAACACACACTTCTGCCTGCATCCAGCCAAGCCATGGGGGATTTTCCCCGTTCCTGAGGTACCAGGGCAAGGGCCACCGTCCCCGGCTCTACCCACAGCAGGGAGACTTGGAGCCCCCGCAAGCTGCAACACTTGTACAAGCCTGGAGAGCCCCCAGATGGTTTAATTTCCTATTTACAGCCCCCTGGCAGGGAGATACCCTCTCCTGGAGACCTTCCCAGCTTTGATCCGTGGTGGAGAGGGGTAGGAAAACAGCTGAGGGCAGAGAGGTGCAGAGCCGTACCAGAAGAGCAGAGTGTTTATTAATGATTAAAAAAAAAAGAGGCAATACAAACATAAATTCTTTTTTCCCTGAATTTTTTTTGCTGAATTTTTTTTTTAAGGAAAGCTGAAAGAGCATCTGGGGAACCCCAAACACAGGCAGAGGCGGTGGTGGTAGGAGGTAGTGGCCGCTAGACGGGGACATCCTCGTGGACGCAGACCCGGAGGGGACAGATGCGGAGTGCCTCGGGCGGCGTGCCCACCGGTGTGCCCCCCACGTAGAAATAGGGGAAGACGGTGCCACCAAACTTCTCGTGGAAAGTGTAGATGTGGGTTTTGCGGTCGGCGTCGTAGAAGGACAGCTCCCCTTCGTTGCAGTCCAGCTCCACCCGGATCCGTCTCAGGTCACCCACTGCCGCCTCCGAACGTGCCGTGTTGGACGCTCGGCACATCTCGCCGTCCTTCCCGGGCAGGCGGTAGATATACCAGAAGCCGGAGCGCGCATCGTGGTGGAAGGTCCAGTTGGTATCACCACGTGGCTGGGCCACCCCCACGCGCCAGTTCATGATGCCACCCAGGTCCACCTCCCAGGTGTGGAAGCCGGTGGAGAAGCCGTGGGAGCCGAGGATGCAGGGGGCCGAGGTGAAGCGCTCGGGGTTGTCCACCAGCAGCTTGTAGCCCCCATTGGTGACACTGGTCAGGTCCTCGGACACCGAGAGCCAGCCCGCCGCGGAGTTGGGGTCAAAGCTGAAGGGGACTGTGGTGGGGACATGTGTGTTAGGAGCCTGGCTTGCTGCAGGGATGAGCTCACGGGGGGACCACAGCCCTGCAGGTATCCATCCGTCCTTTCCTAACCCAGCTCACCACAGAGAAATGCACCCTCCAGGGCTTCCCTTTTGGGGTGCAAGTGCCCCAGATCACCCTTTATGCTCTCCAAGCCCCCTCGTCAGACACATCAGCCGCAGGCATGGCTTCTCCACCCTCCTCTTCTCTCCAGCACCCACCACCCCTGCAGCTGCCTCATGCAAAGGCTGCTTTAGCCCTGAGACAACCACCCTTTGGGGAGGACCCAGCACCTCACCTACGGTGATGATGTCTAGCATCTTCTTCCACACATTGTACTGCAGCGAGCCCAGATACTTGGCGACGTCAATGAGCATCCCTGAGGGCACGGCCCCTGGCTCCTCGGCCGTGCAGGCGATCCTGGGGCAGGGGTAGAGGATGGAGATGGGTCAGGGATGGAGGAAGGGACTGGGCTGAGTCTCCTGGCACCATGTGTTTTGGCAGGGGCTTCCCCACCAGTACCCCACATCTCCCAAACCTTGCTCTTACGCCAGGAGGGTGGTGAATCACTGCAGGTGGGTCCCAGCACCAAATCCCTTCAGCATTGGGATTCTAATGTTTCCCCCGAGACCTGCAACGCTGCTTTGTGCCTGCATGCATGTTCCCTGTCCCCCCAGTCCTGCCTGGAGGGACCCAAGGGTGCTCCCTGGCCTTGGGGACACCCAGCACCTTCTTCTGCTGCAATACCCAGACCCGGAGGGGACACATGGGTACTGGAACTCGCGTGGGGCAGAGACCTCACTCTGCAGCCAGGCAGGAGACCCCAATCAGCCCCAGGGAGGGGATCAAGGGGCTCAGCCACCCTGAGCACCCTGTGTCACCAGGCAGGGGACACAGCGGGGACCGGGACTTACCTGCGCTTGCGGTTCTTGTGGGTCTGAAAGAGAAGGAGACACCGTGCATCAGACCCCCTCTTGTAAGGGGTCACTGGGGTGTGCAAGCACGCAAAGGATCACCCAGCGCCCTGCTTGCACCCCAGGAGAGGCAGGAGGGTGCCACGGCGAGGGTGACACCCCACAGGGCACGGGGCAGCACCCTGGCAGGGCGTTACCATGAGGAAGGTGTAGTCATCCTCCTTGAGGTCTGCCTGGAGCTGGCGGGCTTCATTGAGCAGGGCCCGGCTCTCCTCTGAGAGCTGCTTCATCTTGCCCTCGATGAGGCTGTGCTTGCGCTGCATCTCCTCCTGCAGCTGGGCCAGCAGTGTCTTCTCCTCGCTCCGCAGGAACTCGTGCAGCTTCTCAAACTCCCTCCTGACCTGCTCCTCCAGCCGCACCACTTCCACCTGCCCCGTGTGAGGAGGTCACCACCTCCCTTCAGAGCCCCCAGCTCCCATGGGTTCCCCCCATCCTCCCGCTAAATGCTCCTCGGGAGCCCTCCCACCAGCTCCAGTGCTCAGGGACTCACTGGGCTCCCACTGGGACCACGCCACCCTCCCAAAATCAATGTCCCTGCTGCCACGGCAGGCACAGCCCCATCGCCCTGGTCCCCAGTTCCCCATCTGAGTCCTTCCTCCCCCCAGCATCGCTCCCCTCACTCGGGGATGGAGCAGCCCAGGATGGCTGCAGCGTTCCACCCCGGAGCCAGCCACATTCCTGCCCAGGGTGTGCGCACATGTATGTGTGCATGTGTCAGGATCAGGCCCATTGCTTCCCTGCCGGGAGGGACCACAAACCTGGTTGTGTTTGGAGATGGACTCGTAGGAGCGATGCACGGCTCCAAAATCCTTCGCCTTATCCCGCAGGGAGGTCTCCATGTTCTTCAGCTTGGCCTGCGGGGAGGAGACGCCTTCAGGACCCTCGCAAACCTACACCCAGGGTTTCCAGTGTGAAAAGACAAGAGCCTCAAACCCAGTGGGACGAGGTTAAGCAGGATCCTTGCTCAATCCACCCTTTCCCCTCCTGCGGCCGAGGCCTGCCAGCGCTGCCTGGGGTCAGCTCTGTGCTGGGCCCCGTAAACGTGCCGCCCCTAAGCAGCGAGGCAGAGGAGCTCTGCTCTGTGGAGAATCCTTGCCTCTGTTTTTAAGCCCTTCTACTGATGCACCGTCAAGTCCCTGCCTGTCCCGGTGCTGCAGGCAGCTGCTGCCCCTCTCCCAGGGAGGCTCGGTGCCACCGGCAGCCCGCCAAGCCTTGCAAAACAGCAGCCTAATGGCCACCCCGCGACATTTGAAATCTGGCTCGTCCCCGCAGGCTGAGTCAGGGCAGCAGCGGCTGCTTTCCCAGCCGGGAAACACAGCAGGTCCTGGCATGATGCCCGCCTGCCAGAGCTCACCTCCTCCTCCTCCTCCCTGTGCAGCCTCCCAGGGCTCAGGGCTGCCTCCCCATCCCGCATCCCTCCCCAGCTGGGGTTATTGTGCAACCCCCATTCCAAACACCCTCCCAACCCCCAGGCGCTGCTGCAATAGCCAGCGTGGCCAGATCCAGCCCAGCCCGGCAGAGGATGAATGAGCCAAGGAAACACGGGGTCGGAGCCAAACCCCTTGGAGCATCCCCCCCTCCCCACGCTCCCCTTTACCGCGGGCAAACGGCTGCGCCCGGGGGGGGACGGGGTGGCACCGGGTAATTATTAGGCAGGGAGAGCGTTGGGCAGCGATGCAGCAGGGGCGCTCCCATGGGGACCCACCCTTGCAGCGTGGCTGCTTCGTCTTTCATCCTGGCACGCCTGCGGGTACAACCACGCCACGCGCGAGCCAAAGCCGTGCGCTGGCAGGTTTGTGCCAGGGTGCGCGTGGCCTGCGCCCCTCCAGAGGCGCGCTGCTTCTCCGTGCCATCGGTCCCCCCCTCTTTTCCTGGAGCATCTCTCACCCTGAAATCCGCCGCCGTCTCTTGCACCGGCCGCATCTTGTGCCCTTCGTGCTGCTTGGAGCTTTGGCAGATGAAACACGCCAACTCCTTGTCCTCCAGGCAGAAGAGCTTGGCTTCCTCGTGATGGAGGGGACAGAGGGCAGCCACCCGGCCCTGCCGCTGCCCTTCCTCCTTGAGGATCATCTCCACCAGGTTGTTGAGCGTGTGGTTGACGCGCAGATCGTTGAAGGAGGAGGCCTCCTTGCAGACGGGGCACGCGTGGTGCCGGTGCTCCCAGGAACGGCTCACGCAGCCCTTGCAGAAGTTGTGGCCGCAACAAAGCGTCACGGCTTCCCGGAAGGGTTCGTAGCAGATGGGACACAGCAACTCCTCCTTGAAAGTGGCCGTGGAGGACGGGGCCAAGGCCACCGAGGTGCTGGCCGAGGGGCTGTCTCCCTTCTCCATGGCTCTGGGGAAAGAGGGGGATGGAGGGAGGCAGGAGCGGGGCTTCCCGAGAGCCCCAGCTGGAAAAACAGTCCCGTTCCTGATGCAATCGGTTTCCTGCTTGTGACTCACCCCGCAGCTCCCTCCCCGACAGCACCGGCCTGAGTGACACCCCCCCCGGCCACTGGGAGCCGCCGAGGGCGGGCGAGCTCCGGTGGCCCCGCCGGGATGCGGCGGGAGCGCGGGGAAAGGGGCCGGGGGCGGCGGGACCCTGTGCGGGGCTTCTCCCGGTCCCGCACCCGGACCGCAGAGCTCTGCCCCCGGGGCCCGGACCAGCACCTCCGGCGCCCTCCCCCGGCGCCCCGACTCTCTCCCCCCGCTCTCCCGACCCCCTTCCCCAGTGCAGTCCCGGTGCCCCAGTCTCGGTGTTGCCCCGCTGACCCTGACCGAGACCCCCACCCTCCAAGGTTGCTCCGGTGCGCGGACCCCCAACCCACGGGGCAGCCCCGGTGTCCGGATCCCGGCTCTCCCCGCTGCCCGGGGGTCGCCCAGCGCCGCGCACCCGGGTCCCGAGGGGGTCTGGGGGGGGGGCTATTGGGGGGTCGGTCCTACCTTGCCGGGGGCGCGCGGCAGCCCTTGCAGCGGCCCCTCCGCCGCGACGGGCGGGGAGGGGTCTGGGCGGGCGCCTGCAGCATCCCGGGGCCGGGACTCCGCCGGTGCTGGCGGCGGCGAGGGCGCCCGGGGAGGCGGGGCGGGGCGGGGCGGGGGCCGGGCTGCAGCCGCCGGGGAGGGCCCTCGCCCGGCCCCCCCCGCCCCGCACTTGAACCCTCCTGCCGCTGCTGGGGGGCATCTTCAGCCATTCGCGAAACCCGAGAGCTGGAGGCTGCCCCGTCTCCGGTTCTCAGGACATCCCCTGACTCCAGGAGCTGGTGCTTCAGCCATCCTGGGAGCCCGAGCCGAGATGCTGCTCCCTTGTCCCAAACAGCCTGCCAGTCCCTGCCTTCCCTGCCCCGAAACCTCTTTCCCCTGCCTCCCACCCCCTCTGTCCCAGCCTCTTGGTTTGCATTTCTGCCCTGTGGATCCCGCTGTACCCCTGGGGTACAGCGAACGAGCCGCCCCAGGGGATCCCCGGCCCTCGAAGCCGGATCCCCTGATGGGGACCAGGAGAAAACCGATGGGAAAAGTGAAAACTATTCAAAGGCACAGATACCCAGTGAGCAAAAATAAAACATTTAAAAAAATGTGTTATTCTGCTCTGGTATGAGAAACTGCTTGTGCTGTGCGAGCGTTAGGCAGGGGAGTCAAGGCTAAAGATAAAGCTCGCCAGGAAGCCTGTCCTGGGAATGAGATATAACTGGTGTGAACTGATGGAAGGGAGGCATGGATGAGACGTGGCCCTCCTGGAGATAACTCTGCCGGCAACACCGCTTTCAGCTGATATCGCCCTGGAAATGCAGGGTTTGGGTATGGCTGTAGCAGCACTGGGAGCAGTGAGGGAAAAGTAATTGGGGGTGGGTTGTCTGGGAGGAGTCCGGGGGCAGAAGAGGTGTTGGGGCAGCAAAATTGTGGAATAAGGTGTAAAATCAGGGGGAAAAAGGTGGGCTCTCCCAAAGCCAGCACACCTAGGGATGGTGGGGACGCTGACCTGTGGGAGGTAAAGGCAGGGCTGGCTTTGGCTCCATGGGGGAAAGGGAGGACACAGACCAGACGGCTTTGCAGCATGAGTGGGAAATGCTTTCCCACAGTGCTGTGAGTCCCCTGGATCGGGGGGATCCTCGGCTGCAGCTCCCCAGCATCTTCAGAGGCGAGAGGGGCACTCCTCGCAGGCCACACGCACGCTCACGACCCAGGTTTGGGAAGCATTTATTAGTCCCTGCCAGGAAGCCCTGGCTCCAGACCCAGCTTCAGCTCGGGGCAGAGAAAAGCCGTGTCCTGGCCCTGGGCACTCACTGCGCTTCCCCGGGGCAGGACAGGTTCAGGTTCATCCACCGCTTGCCGTTCACCTGCGGGGAGAAGCACCCTGGGGCTGACACCGGTGGGCTCCGGGCAGCGGCCCCCGTGTCTGTGACCTCTGATTCGGGCACACGTGGCGGGGTGTCCCCAGGCTGCAGGGGAGGAGGATGCCGCACTCACCCCGGAGCTGACGTACTCCTCCAGCAGCAGGCACAGCTCCGAGTTCTGCTGCTGCAGGATGGCTGCTTCGGCGAGGAGGCTGGCCCTGCGCGTCAGGACCTCGCTGGGCAAGGAGGGCAGAGGATTGATGCCGCCAGTCAGTGCCAGTCCCGCTGCGGTTCCCCCAGCCAAGCCACCAACCCGCCCTGTCCCCAACAGCACTGCCAGCCACTCACTAATATTCCTCCAGTGCCACCGCCAGCGCATCCCACAGCTTCAACGTCGGCTCGGGGATAACACGTGCCAGGGCTTCCCAGTACTGCCCGTCCTTGGAGCTGTCCCGTACCTGTAGCACCTCCTTTGCCGACTGGTCCTTCTCCCTGGGGGTCAGAGAACAAAGCCCTGGGGCTCAGCTTGTCACTGGTGAGAACAGCCCCATCCCCCTCAGCTGCACTGAGCGCCATCACCATCGTCCCAGGAATGAGCATGACCCACAGCTGGCACCCACCTGCCCCACAGCTTTGCTTCCCTCCCTGGGCTGCTGGTCATCGCCTGCCTTGCTGTCCCCAGCCACCACTCGCTCAGGTACTGTCTGTACCCCCTTGCCCTGGTAGGACCCTCCCCACCCCTCTGTGATCTTGCAGGGCAGGCAGGGGAAGGTCTTGCTCCAGCCAGGGCGATACAGTCACCCCCAGCCCTGCCTGCAAGCCCCCATAGCCCTCCTGTGCCCCCCTCCGGCTCCCTCCCAGTCACAACAGCCCTGCTCTGCCCCTATCCCTACCTCAGCTTGTCGAAATCCTGCACAAATGCTTTCAGGATCGTTAGGACATCATCAGTGTGGATGTACACAGACGGAAAGGAGCCCAGCGAGCTCCGAGGGGATTTGAGCTTGTCCCTCTGGGCACCAGATCCACCATCCTCTCTGTCCTCAGCTGGATCCATGACATCTTCTGCACCCGGGCTTCTCTGGCTCTGGAAGGAAGGCCAGCAAGCTGGGCACGGTGCCTTCCACTGCCTCCTCCCCCCCAAGAGCCACCTTGTCCCTGGGAGCTGCCCACAGCCTTGTCCCTTGGTGAATTTAGGGAGCTCAGGGAAAAATTAATGTATTATTAAGGGGCCCTGTTTAGCCACGGCAGAAGAGGATTACAATCCCTCAGCCCTGGCACATTCACCTGCCTTGTCCAGTCACAGGGAAACATTTCAGGGTCAACATGCTGGTCTCGCTCTCTGCCTTCCCTGGGTGGTCAGGAGATATTCTGCTCCCCCTTTCCTGGACCCCTGGCTCTGCTGGGCTCTCCCCACTACTGCCCCTGGTGGTCCCACCTGGCCAACAGCTGCCTCCTGGGCTTTGTACTTCAGGAAAAAATCCACCAGCTGGTACAGGTCATCCTCACTGTCGATCTCGAGGGCCTGGGGAGCAGAGGAACCAGGTTAGTGTCCCTCAGAGACATCACGGAGGGGTGTGAAACAAGGAGCATTTCCCAGGAGCAGAGGGTGCCCTTCTGGCAATGCCACACAAGGCAGGAGTGGCTGGTGAAAAGTGTTTAGTGCGGGACAGCTGGGGGCATTTGTGGATCGGAGAGGCTGAGAACAGGCTGGAGGAGCCCTGGAGATGTTTAATTCAGCAGCAGGATGGCCTTGAGCTGAGAAGCATCTGGCCACAGTGCTTCACACCCTCTTGCAGTGCTCCTCTCCCCTTGCTGCCTCAGAGTCCCCGCAGCAGCCCAGCCAAACCTCTCCGGGGAAGCTAAGCCCAATGCCAGGCGGACACGGGGCAGAGAGCTTTCCCCGGTGACCACCAGCCTTCCCTGCAGCCCCTGATGGGCCAAGGCACAACTCACCGCAAAGATGGAGTCGAGCTTCATGAGGGTACGCTCGTGCCTCCCCAGGGCGTGCAGGGGCCTCAGCAGCTTGCTCTCGATGAGGAAACCCTTGGGAGACACGCAGAAAAGAGGGAGTGGAGGGAAATAGTGAGCATCTCCGTCCCTGCCCAGGAGCCAGCCTGTGCCCTGCTGCGGCCGTGCCATCCTGCGATGGCAGGCTGAGCGGGGAGGGTGGGCAGCGGCTGGGCAGCGTGGGGCTGGCAGGGCCAGGAGGCTCTGGAATAGCCACCCAGCAGGCAGGGAAGACAGTTATCAGCATGGTGATGCCAAAAGGACCTCACAATCTGAAGCTCTTGCTGATTGTTCCCAGAGACAGGGAACAGCCTAGAGCATCAGATGCAGAAGGTCTGCCTGAGCTTATTCTGGCCTGGGGAGCTGTGGATTTGGCAACAGGCCTGTGCCTGCCAATACCTTTTATTAGCATCATATATGTGCCACACACAGTGGAAAGACCTGGAGATCCTCTCCCAGCCCCTGGGGCAGCTCTCTGACAACAGGCTGTTTGGCATAGGAAGGCAGTGCCATGCAGAAGCCTTCCCCCCCAAGATGTGGAGCTCGGAAGAGATCCACTACAAGCTGGAGCAACCAGGGGACAGCACACCTGCCCCCTGATCAAGGCATGTCACGCACCGACTCGTCGCTCACGAGCTCCAGGATCCTCTTGGCAGTTTTCTTGGAGATATTTTGCAGAGGTGTGACTCTATCCTCAACCTTCACTGTGTTTTCTTTTCCTCCTTCTCCACTACCCACTTCTTCCTTCTTCTCTCTCTCTTCCTCCTCCTGTCCCCCAGAGCTGCTCTCTGAAACATGGAGAAAGAAGGGTGAGCAAAAGCCTTTGTGCGTTGACTGTGCTCCCCAGTCACATCACTGCAGGAGTCACCAGGGAAAACACAATTGTTCCCTGTGACGTGGAAAGCACCCCAAAGATCTTGGGACACAAGCTGGCTCTTGGTCAGCTTGCCTGGAACTGGGAGTACTGGGCAAAGTACAGTGCAAAGATCCCCAAGCTGGTTTGGCATGAGCCAGCTCAGGGCTGGGGACAGCCCTTGCAGTGTCACCCCTGTAAGATCCCACCTTGCAATAGCAAGGACAGGAGCGACAGAAAGGGCTGTCGTGAGGAAGTTAAGGGTCTCCCAGTGCCACAAGGGTAACAAGGACACTGTGCATCCCACCTGTCAGGACCTCCTCAGCCAACGTGGTCGCCATCCTCTTTGCCTTGCAACGCCCGAGGGGCCCGACATTGTCCAGGAACCAGTAATGAGGCTCTTCCCAGGGCAGCCCCAGCTGCTGGGTGTGAATGATGCGATCCGCATCGAGGGCTTTCCGCATCAGCCCTTTGGCTTCTTCCTCGTTCATAAGCCAGACCTCTGTGAACTTCTCAGCGTCACTGACAGCAAAGTGCCTGTGCAGAAGGGAGGCGGCCCATGGAAGGAGGCTCCGAGCCCCAAAATGACAAGTCAGCTCCCCCACGCCTCACTCAGGTGCTCCGAGGCCTCATCATGGATGCCCGCGCAACACCCCACCTCATCCTCCTCTGCACCTCCTTGCACTGCCCCGTGATGCGCTCGCAGTCGGCTGCCAGGCTCTGGTTCTCCTCTCTGAACTGCTTCTCTTGTTTGGCCAGTTTTATTCTCAGGTTATTGAGCAAGGTGTGGAGCCTGGGGAGGGACAGCAAAGCTGAGCATCCCTGAAGAGGCACCTTCAGGCATACCCAGCTTGTATGAAGGCCTGGGGACTTGGGGCTGCTAGTGACTACTCAGCGCCAAGGCCTGACTGACCCTGATGCAGCTGGCATCAGGTTGGCCAAGGCCGGCCTATTCCAAGTGCTCTGGGGATGGCCCTGCCCTGGGCTAACCCCTGCCCGGGGATGAGTTGGGACAGAGCTTGCTGGCTTGTGCTAGGTCATGGGCTCCACAAAAAATGGTGTATGGAAGGAGATGGCAGGTAAGGCAGGGCCCATCTCCCAGGGATGGCTTTTTACCGGTTGAGCTTCCTCTTCTGTTGGGATCTGATGATGGTGTTCTCCTTGTCCTGGTTCTTAAGCACCTGAAGGTTGTACTCCAGCTTCTCCTGGTTCAGCTGATAGACAGCTTTCATCTGCTGGAGCTGCCTCTCCAGGTTCTGGCATTTCAAAAAACATGAAAACAAGCCGTGCCATGAGCAAAGGCCACACTGAAGCCTGGATCCTACTGATCCCACATCTCCAAACCCCATCTTCCCCTGCACAATTCCCCAGCTAACACCTGGCCAGAGGGTATCACTCATGGGTGAGTGACAGAGATGCTGCTTGCCCGTAAGTTCGTGCTACGGGGCCACGTCTGGGGAAGGGAGAATGGACTGAAGTTGTACCAAACTCTCACTCAGTGGGGCATTAATCTGGGCCTCTCTCCTCAGCCTAGGTGCTGGTTTTCACACCAGTTTTAGGAATTGCATGTCTCTGAATTAACCAATAGGCTCAGAAGTTATTTGGTGAGCTGGAGGAAGGGGCACACAGGAGAGGTGACTGCACAAACTCCAGGTCTTAAGGAAACCAGAACATAACAAATAACTGAAGCATTTGTGACGGCAGCATCTTACTGCATAGTCTGGGGGACAGGAGAGAGGCAGTGAGTTCTCCCTTTTGCTCCACAGCTGCAGGGGAGGAGACATCTGCAATGGAGGCATCTCTCTCAGCTTCCCAGCACCCAGTTTGCTGGATGGCTGATGGAAAGGAAGAGCTGGTTCCTGGGCTGATTGCCCCAGTCTCCTGGGGCTGCTGCTCTGGGCTGGGAGGCAGCACACCCTACCGATGATTGCTGCTCTCTGCCAGCCCTACAGCTCATTTGGACACGAGCTCAGGGGGACATGGTGGCTTGGAAACTCCAGGAGCTGGCAGCGTGACTGCATGGATGGGTGAGAGGCAGTGTCTGGGCCTGGCATGGTTTAATTCATTAGTATGTGAGTGTCTTCCATGTGCAAGAGGAAGCAGAAATCTGATACTGAAAAATGTCATAATATAGCGCTTTACTGGGGAGGCCTATAAAGATTTCTTCCATGATAGGAAGTGATTGGAATTAAGCTGCTGCGAGGCCCCAGGTTACAGCATCAGCTACAGGCTCGGTTGTACACAGCAGAGAGACCCTGTGGGGCCTCCATCAGGGGCTCAGGCTTGCTCTCAGCCCAGGGGGATCTCTGGGGACAGGTAAAGAGTCCCAAGCGGTGGACTAGAAGCAGGGAATACACTGGTACCCAGCTTAGCTGGCTCAGAGCCCTCCTGGGTAGCCCTACGTACAACAGGGAGTGTACGAACAACCTGGGAAGACACCCAGAAGCAGTCCCACCTGGCTAGGGTCAAAGCCTGACTGAAGGGAAGATGAAGGTAAATCCCAGCAGGGCCAAGGGACCTTCTCCGTAAGAGCAGACAGAGGAAAGCCATGGCCCAAACCCCGTATTTAAAATGCTGATTCCCATCTAGTGAAACTGGGGAGTACTCAATAACCCCCAAACCATAGACTTCATCTTTAGGTCTTGGCTAAGCTCCTGTTCCAGAGATACCTCAGGACAATGATATCACAGGTTAATCAGGAAAATAGGTGTTTCCAACTTTTCTTTTCTTACTCTCCCTGAACTGGAAGGGTGCAGTCCGTGCTATAAAGAGTTGCACAACTGCAGTGCTAAAGGGAACCAGGAGGATATCTGCTTCATCCCTCTGCCCCACAGAAGAGCAACTTCCCCAGATCAGCCCAGCAGAAGTTGATTTAAGACGTTCCTAAAACCCTGCATCAAAGAGCAGCAAAACCAGGGCACAGTCTCTCCAGGTAACAATCAAGAAAGTCCTTGCCATTTCTAGGTTTTCCTAGCTTGAAATTTCAGGCCTAAATCTGAATACCAATTTAAATATTCCCTACCAAAATTCATCCCCATGATTTTTCTTGCATCTACAGTGGACCCAGAGAGGAAGCCATTCTCCTCCTCCATCATAGAGAATTGTGCATATTTGTAGACTCATCACCTCCCTACAGAAATCTCTTCCTTGGTCTAAGCAGCTCCAGCCTTTCAACCTTTTCTTAGGGGTTGTTTCTCTACTTGCTCTGTTCTCAACTATCTCTCCTGTTCCCAAGTGTGCTGCCAAACCTGGACAAGGTCGCATAGAAAGGAATAATTACCTCCCCTGCCTTATATATAAACCCTCCCACAAAAACAGCTAAAGGCAGCAGGTGCATTTTTACAACAATCCCACACTGCCGTCTGTGAACCTTGATCTCCAGCATGCTGCTGCCTCCCTCTCCAAATGGCTCAGAGCCACCTGCGAACGTTACCCACCCTCTGTTACCTTCCAGGTTATCAATAAGAAGGCGAAGAAAGGGTAAAGTCAGGACTGAGCTCCCTGGACGTGCCATTTCAGGCTGACAGGGACCTTGCAACGGTAATATTTCAACCTGAAGTTGTGCAAAACTTTCTAGGTATCAGCCCTAGCCTGTATTTCCCTGGGCTTCCCAGGAGAACATCCCATGGGACAAAAAAGGAGCCTTCCTGAAGTCCCAATGCAACGTGTACCCTGGGAAGCAACACATGACAACTAGCAGGGAAGGTGTCAGCAGCGGCAGGGCTCTCTGCTGAGCAGAGGAGGCTGAATGATGCTGGGCAAAGCCAAACCTGACAGCCTTAGGAACAACGCCAGGGCTGCCATCCAGGGGGCCAGCAGGACTGCAGAGAGTCACAGATGCACTGCTTTGTTGACGCCGCTGCTCGCAGAGAACGGAGTGGATTAAAAGCTATCTGTATCCTGGGGAAGCCACAGCTACGAAGTTTGGATCTGCAGTGAGAGTCCCTGGTGCTTGTTCAGCCAGCGGTGTGCCAGGGCTGTGCTCTTCCACTGCATGCCCTCCTGCCTGAGTAAGGGCAAACTCATGATAGTTCTCAGACCAAGTGGACTTCGTGGGCACTAGAGAAATCATGGGTCTATGGCTAGATGTCAGAGGAAAAAGCTCACACCTCTTAGGACAAGGACCCTGACAAAAGAAGAACTTAGGCTGATCTGAAATGATCTGGTGTCAGGACACTCACACTATTTGATCCTCCTACCACCCATGGTGCCAGAAGCAGCAAACCCCTCGACCTTCCCAGGTGCTTCATACATCCTAGTTCATGTGCTACAGACCTCCGAGAGCCAAAGGCAAATGGATGCTGTGGTGTAGGACCCATGGAGAGGAGAGAACAACAGCTCCACCACCCTGCTGACACGGGGCTGCGCACGCTGAAGAGCTGAGATGACCAAATACCAGTTGCAGCTTTCGTACCATCTCGCTGCCCCACAGAGCCAGCTATGCACAGAAAAACCCAGGAGATCTGGTCCACTGCCACCCGCCACGGCACATGCCAGCTTTTTCTGTACCTGCACATCGTTCTCCAGCTGAATCTTCATGCTGTTATATTCCTCCTCATCCTCCACCCGCAGCTGATTCAGCTGTTTCTCATACTCCTCCACCTTCCTCATACGGGCATGCAGGTATGCCAGCTATGGGCAAAGGAGGACGTCATCCATCAATGGTGACAGCTTCCTCCCGTGGTCACAGCTCCTCTGGCTAACCCAAGCAAGGTCATGCATGGATAATTCCCCTGCAGAGAAAATAGCCCCTCTCCCCCCCTACTCCTGAGGAACCAGCTGCCCTCATGCATGTGTCTTTCAAGACAGCCCAGTGCTGGAGAGCAGCACTGGTCCTGGCAGCCTTCGGGCCCCTCAGGATGAGAAGGACCTTGAGGGGCTGGAGCGTGTCCAGAGAAGGGCAGCGGGGCTGGGGCAGGGTCTGGAGCACAAGTGTGCTGGGGGGCGGCTGAGGGGGCTGGGGGGGTTTAGCCTGGAGAAGAGGGGGCTGAGGGGAGCCCTTCTCGCTCTCTGCAGCTGCCTGAGAGGGGCTGGAGTGAGGGGGGGGCTGGTCTCTGCTCCCAAGTTACCAGGGACAGGACGAGAGGAACCGGCCCCAGGCTGCGCTGGGAGGTTTGGATTGGATATTAGGGAAACTTCTTCACCAAAAGGATTATCAAGCACAGGAACAGGCTGCCCAGGGAATTTGTTGAGCCACCATCCCCACAGGTACTTAAAAGATGTGTAGACGTGGCATTTAGGGACATGGTTTAGTGGTGGACCTGGCAGTGTTAGGTTAATGGTTGGACTTGATGATCTTAAGGGTCTTTTCCAACCTCAGTGATGCTATGATTCTAAATTTCACATGGACCTTACCTCCTGGGCATTGTGGGCTTGAATGGCTTCCTCCCACTTCTTCCTGTTGTTGTCTAGCAGCTCTCGCCTTTCAAGCTCAAAAGCTTTCTGTGAAAGAGACAGAGCCGTTCACCATCACGTTGGCACCTCTCTTTGCACCAACCTTAACCTTGTCCAGGCCAGCAGCCTCCAGGAGAGGACTGGCTGCACACTGGTGTCACTGTCCGATGAACACACATTGGCCTGATCTCTCTTCTCCCACGCCAGGACCCCTCTGGCAGAGACCTCACACTGCAACCTGACAGGGACTGCTGCTGACAAGGGCTCACTGGAAATCACTGCCTGACGATTAGCAGTGGAGCTTGGTCAGCCAGCCACCTGATTTCACCTAACAAGATGTTAAATGGGGAGAGATGCCCTCACTCAGCAACAAATGCAGGTTTGATCCACGAGGTGGGACTTTGTGCCTTGCAGAAGGTAAGGCTGAAGAACCACAATGGTCCTTTCTGGCTTTTAGAGAGGTGAATAATCAGCCGTCAAGCAGCAACAGCATTCACACGCTACCGAGTTGCTCTGCACCGAAACACAGTCATTCGCAGCATGGTATAAACCAGCCCCTCTGCACTCAGCACCATTCAGTGCTCTTGCTTGGCCGGATTTCAGCCTCATTCGCCAAGACATCAGGCCTTCTGCTCTGGACAGCAGTCAGCCCAGCCAGCGCAATGAGCCTGAGGCCTTTTTGCCATAGGTTTGGAGAACCAAGTGGCTGCAGGTTTTCTCATTGGACTCTTCCTCCATCATATGAACTGGCTACCTCAATCTGTAGGAGTTTGTGACGGTAAGTTTTCAGCATGATCCTGATCTGTTCCTCCATTCTCTCCAAAAGCAGGTAGATATCATCCGACTGCTTCTTAATGGCCTGCACGTATTCCTCGTCTTTGTTTTTCAGTTCCTGGAGGAGGGGGAAAGCAGATGCTGAAATCAGGGACAAGTATTTGACCAGGAATCGTCAGAGGCTAGCTGAGAGGGTAAGACCCGGATGCTGCCTTTTTCAAAGAAGAGGTGATGAGAGCAAAGAGCCAGAAAGTCAAGAGGTAGTTAGGAGGGAAGATGGGAAGAGAGACAGGTCATCGCTGCCAAAAGGTCCAGGTGAGATGGAGTGGGAGGTGGCATGCCTGCAAACACACCACTCCTCCTCTGGGGGCCAGGGAACCTGCTGCAGGAAGGCTTTCTTCCCTCTACAAAAACACTCCCCCACTCTGCTTATTTGCCTTTTTTTTTGTTTGTTTTTTAACTGTGCAATCTGGGAGCTGCCAGTTTGTCTTACCGCTACCAGTGTTCTGTGTGTCTGTCCTGGTACACCAAACAGTGCCAGGGCACCCCATCTCATCGTTCACGCTGGGACACTGGCACTGCAGCTCCTGGTGCAGTTTGACCTGGACTAACCATCACTACACAGACCTCTGCACTGTACTGGTGAATTGCAGATCCAGACAGAGGGATGGCCGTTGCTTTAGAACAGCATCCTCCAGAGCTTGAACCCCTCCCATCCTTCCTGGCTGTCCCTGCGTGGTCCCCGTGCTACCTGCTGCAGGTCACCGATGAGCTTGTTCTTCTCCTCCAGAAGCAGCGCGCACTGCTGCTGCTGTTGGTTCAGCAGATGCCACAGCTCCTGTGGGATCGTCATCTCCTTGGCCAAGGCCCACTTGGAGGTGATCTCCTCAAACTTGCACGCGCTAGATTTGGCCTCATTAGCCAGCTTCTCCACCCTGCAGGCAGCAAGGAGCACAAGGAAAATGGGGAGCCGGGGCAGGGTAGCAAATGCTTCAGCTGCTCTGGACATGACCCAGCGGCCCATGCGCACAGGAGCACTTTCCTGCATAACCCAGTTTGAATTTAAAGTGGCATCAAGGTATCAGTGCAGCAGCATCTTTCTTGCAAGTGCTTGTTAGACCATCACACAAGGGTAGAGCTGGCACCCTGCAAGCCCTTCCTTTCAGACGGGCATTTCCCCAGATCCGCCCTTGCCCGGTGCCCTAAAAACCACTTACCCGGAGGAGGAAAGACTAAAAAGCTCAGCTCAAGCCGCAGCCACCTTTGCGAGGAGCACTAGTCTTGCCAAGCGAGCTGTCTCTGGGCGAGAGGTGAGGGACCAGCGGTGCCAAACAGCCTCCTAACCACGACTAGACTTGGGAGTCAAACTTTCCAGAGACCATACTCCAGCTAAAGCCAAATGGCACCGAACAGCCCACATCCGTATTACAAAACTTTCCTTTTCCAAACAGAGGGACCATCCAACGTACTCTGGGGATGGTCCCTGGCTCAGGCTGAACAGCGGCCACCACCTTTGCCATCCCCAGACCTGCTCTACGGGCAGTTCCTGGCCACAGCACCCGGTTCCTTAATGAGATTCCTCCTGGGAAACCACCTGAGCAAGGGACACTGGGTCTTGCTACAGCCAGCCTTCCATAAAATGTTCCTGCAGTGCCCTCCAAAGGCAGTAGGAGCAAGGACTCAGTGTTTCCTAGCTGATCTCCAAGTCCTGGAGACAGGGCTGAAAAAGTCAGTCCCTTGGAGGCTGCCCAGCTCCTCTGGTGAAGCAGGACAGGTTTGCCCAGGAAGGCACAGAGGAACAGAGGACCAGAGAATAACTGATACTGGAAGAGCTTCACAAAATCACTGTCTCCTGGTCACAGCAGGATTAACTTCAATGTCAGAGCAGGTTGTGCAGGGCCTTGTCCAGGCATGTGCTGAATATCTCCGAGGAGGAAGATCTCTACCACAGCAGGGGCCCCTGATCCAGCGTCTGACCACTCTCACTGTGAAGACCTTAATATCCAATTTCTGAAATTAGCACAGCCTCACATTCTTCCCACTCCTCAGGCACAGCCTGATGTGGCTGTCCCAGTGCATTCCCATGGTGTGGCTAATAACTACCCCTATCTCCATGACTGGAAGGCAACCCCTGGAAACAGGGTGTTTACTGAGCCACCCCTTAGCGCAGGGTGGCACATTCTCCACCACAGTGTCACCTCCAAGCTCAGGAGAGCTACTTGGCAGGCCAAAAGCAAGGGCAGCTGTGCCTGTACTTCTCAAGCAATGAGGCCACAAGTAATACCTGGCGCAGATTCCTGGTGAAAAGCTGAGAACCAGCTGTGTTTCTCACACTCTGGAGCTGGAGATGTGATGGGTCTGGAGGACATCGGTAACCAGACAGTCCAGAGTATGGCAGTGCCACCTGGGGAAGCCACCAGCTTTGACCTGCAGAGCTCTGTAAAGATCCAGCTGTGGCAGGTGGGACCTGGAGGCTCTTTGTGTGCCTAAATTTTCCTTTTGAACATAAATTCAGTGTTGCCCTAACTGCTAAGTGTTCCTAGATGACCAGGGCTAGGATGTCCTCCAAAAGCTGCACCACCATCTGCACTGCTCCTCCCCAGCAGCACAGACCCACCGCGCAGTGTCTCACCTCTGCAGCTTCCGCTCTGCCTCCTCTGCCCTCCTCTGTGTTTCCCTCAAGTCAGCAGCCACCTGGATATTTGTCACCATCTGCGTGCCATCAAAGAGCAGCTTGGCCAGCTTCTGTGAAGTAGGTGGTACAATCTCATACCCAGAGACCTGAGCTCAAGAGGAAGGGATACTGGAGCAATTCTTGATATGCCTGTCCAGGGTCTGGCTCCTATTCCCATGCTGAGGTGCTTCTGTGGGCCCATAAGCCCCGCCTTCCCATGCTATGGCAGGGTTTGGTGAGCACTGCCAGGACTGCAATGCACCCATGGGTCCTCCCTCTCCTTGAAAGCCCTGCAGGCCACCAGCACCAAGAGAAATGTTCTCAGAGCATCTTCTTGTTTTGCTTCCCCTGTGTGTACAGATGGGGCTAGGGGTTTGGGTTGGGGTTTGGATGCACAGTGTCAGGCCCAAATCCTTCCAATCCACAGGCTGTTTGTCACAGGGAAATGATATCCCCAGGATCCAGCCCAAGAATCACCCCCCACCCAGTCCTGAAGAGTTTCTGTCCCTGCTTCTTCTCACATAAATGCTGCTGTGTGACACTAAGCACTGCACAAAGCTAAAAGGAGGGTAAAGCCAAATGTCTAGAGGTCAGGGACCCGAGAGGACCTTCCTGTCCTACTACCGTACCTGCCTGCTCTCCTCAATCTCCTTATGGCTCCTTCTCTGCTCTTCCTCTTCCTCAGCCACCTTTGGCTCTGCACCTTCTCCAAGGGCTTCCCTGGGCAGAAATGGGGAAAAGAAAGAACATTTTGCACCACACCATCTTTCTAATGCTCAGAGATGGTCTTGGATCTGGGATCCCAGCCCAGACTGCATAGTTCAGCACAGCACACTTCGCTCTCTCTTCCCCTCAGCAGGTTTAGTTCCAAGCCAAGAGGTCCCCACAGATGCAGAAAAGAGGCAGGAAAGGGTGGGACAGCCTCCCCAAGGGAAAACGGGGTCCATGCTTCCATTTCTGAAGCTGGGAGTGCAGCTGGTTACCCCTGCAACACAGGGTTAGGGGGCTCAGCTCCTGTTTGCTTCCCAGGGGGAGGAGGGCAAGGAAGAGAGACTGCCTGGGGACAGTCCTTATGTGGATGTGGGGGACCCTTGCTCAACTATGAAGACAGGGTTGGCACCAATCCCATCCTAATTCATTGGGATCAGTCTAACCTAAAGGGAAGGCTCTGGCATCAGAAAGGAGAAAACAAGCCTGTTTGGGTGGCGGTGGATGTCACTGACCTAGGTATGGTTTGGTCCCATGGTTTGGTAATGGGATCCACAGGCAGGCACCTTGCTGTGGCTTACTCTCGGTTTGGAGAGGAGATGGCAATTACTGCCTCAGTTTTCCCCAGGCTGGGGGAAGATGGGACCCTGATCCAGCCCCAGCTCAGGAGAAGGTGGCAGGGTACTGCCACTTCAGGGTCTGATCCCAGCCAGCCTGGAGGGGCCTCTAAGGCTTGGGAGAGGACCCCAGTTCAGTTCTGCTTTGGAGAAAGGTGTGCCCCATTGCTGGTGAGTCCCAGTTTTGGAAACAGCATTGGCCTGATCCAGGAGGCCACTGGCTTGGTGCTGATTTTGTCCGGGGGGCAGAGGGTCCATGGCAGGGCAGTATCTTGGGGAAGGGGGGGTATTACTGCCTCAGTGCTGGGCTGGGGACAGGATGGGGATGTCCTTGACTTGGAGCTGAGCTGGGATTGCAGGGGGTGCTCCCTGGCCTCCTGCCATTTGGCAGGGAGTGGGGAATGTCTCTGTCTGGTTCAGGATTCAGGGTGGTCCCTGGCCCAAGGTCACTTTTGGGGAGAGGCCCTGGGTCCCGTGAAGGCTGGCAAAGCCACGCCAGGTCCCTGCCCCCTGCCAGCTCCTGGTAGCAGTCCTGGCCCCAGTGCTGGTGTGGGACAGGGGATGTTTTGAGCCCTGGGGATGGTCTCCGAGCCTGTGCTGGTCCTGGGTGGGGGCTCAGGACTGGGCGAAGGTTTGGGGTTGGGGATCTGGAACTGGCACTGGTTATGGGCTGGAGACATCAACCCCAGCGCCAGTCTGGGGAAGAGTAGATCATCTGTGACCAGGCATGGGGTTTGGGGAGAAGGTGCAGGACATGGTGCCGGTTTAAGGCAGCGAGAGGCCTGGACTCAGCCCGGATTTAAGAGGAGCCGGCCCCCGCAAAGGCGCGCCCCCCGCCCCGGTTCTGCCCCCGGATGCACCCCGGGTCTCACCGCCGCTTGGCATCGAGGCGGGCGGCGATACGGAGACGGCGGGCGGCAATGCGCTCCTCGGGGCCGGGGCCGGGGCCGGGGCCGGGGCCGGGGTCGATGAGAGCCGGGGCCAGGGCCCGCCATCCCGCCGCCTCCGCCCCCCGCCTCATGCAGCCGCGTCTCTCCTGCAGCGGCAGCTAACGCGCATGCGTAGGGCCGCGGCTCAGCGTCTCGGAGTCGCCTAGCAACGCCGGAAAGGCGCATGCGCAACGGCGGCCACCACGCCGCGCTGCCGCTCGTCAAAAACCACGACCGCGCATGCGCGAGGCTGTAACGTCCCGCGCCCGACAGGCGCGTTCAGCACAGCGGCCGTTGCTGCGTATGCGCAGTGCGCAAAGGCGCTGAGGCGGGGGCGAGCGCGCGCCTAGGTCTGAGGGGAGGGAGCGAAAACGGGGGCTCGGGAGGGGAATTGTTGGTGCTGATGATTCAGGGAATAAATAGTTCAACGTTACTAATGCAGTCTAGTGTAGCTCAGCAAGTGTTGGGGCTCGGAGCCAAAACTTAGCCAGGGTAATGAGGTAGCCTTGGGATGTGAGATAACAGGAACAGCCTGCATGATGTCTAAAACTTGTTGCTTTGGGGCAGTCAGACTTCAAGACAAGAAGTGCCTAAACAAAGTTACGATGACATTTGACCTTAAGAAAAGCAGATGTACAGAACCATAAAGATAAGGAACTGCAGAGCAAAAACTGACCCAGAACAGACTATCCCTCAAGGACAGTATATATGTGATCTCAGAACTGAGTTTGCGCGAAAGCAAGGGTTAGCTAGCAGACACAGTGAGGAAGAGTATATCTTTCATCCAGAGACCCCTGATGACCACCCAGAGACACCAACAGGCATGCGCAAAGGAAATTTGCATATGATAAAGAATTATCTATATCTTGTCTCATAAAAGTAATGAATACATACATAGAATATGTACTTAATCCACACAATTAGATCTGATGGTGTGCAAGTTAAGAGGAGCGATCCCCCTTGCACCCAGCGCTGCAATAAATATACCTCCTTTATAACTCTCTGTGAGTTTTAGAGTTTGTTTCTGTGCCTCACTGAGAAATGGCCATGGAGGCACTGTGAGATATAGCTGTGGTGCGGTGTCCTCTGCACTGCATTGCTTGTCCTGGGTGGCCTTTTGCATTCCTCCTCTGTGGGTCCTATTTGTGGCTCCACAGAATCCCAGACTGGTGGGGGCTGGAAGGGCCCTCTGGAGCTCATCCCGTCCCACCCCCTGCTGGAGCAGGCACCCCCAGAGCAGGGGCACAGGGCCGCGTCCAGGCGGGGGGTGAACGTCTCCAGGGAAGGGACCCCACAGCCTCTCTGGGCAGCCTGTGCCCCTGCTCTGGCACCCGCACAGGGAAGGGGTTTGGCCTCATGTTCAGGTGGAGCTTCCCGTGTTCCAGCTTGTGCCCGTGGCCCCTTGGCCTGGCGTTGGGCACCGCTGAAAAGAGCCCGGCCCCATCCCCCTGACACCCACCCTTCAGATATTTATAGGCACTGATGAGATCCCCCCTCAGCCTTCTCTTCTCCAGGCTGAACAGACCCAGGTCTCTCAGCCTTTCCTCACGAGGGAGATGCTCCAGCCCCTGATCCCCTTGGCAGCTCTGCCCTGGCCTTGCTCCAGCAGTTCCCTGCCCTTCTTGCACTGGGGGGCCCAGAACTGGCCGCAGCCCTGCAGCTGTGGCCTCACTGGGGCAGAGCAGAGGGGGAGGAGAACCTCCCTTGCCCTGCTGCCCACAATCCTTTCCATGCCCCCCAGGGCACCGCTGGCCCCCTTGGCCCCAAGGGCCCGGTGCTGGCTCAGGTCACCTTGCTGCCCCCCAGCACCCCCAGGGCCTCTCAGCAGAGCTGCTCTCCAGCAGGTCCCCCCCAGCCTGTGCTGGTGCAGGGGGTTGTTGCTCCCCAGGGGCAGGGCCTTTCACTTGCTTTTGTTGAATTTCATCAGGTTGCCCTTCAGCCCCAGAGAAATGGGGGCTGGAGGATGGTGCCGATCCCAAGGCTGTGCATCCCTCCTCAGGGCTGATAGAGATGCCCACCTGGCTACTGCAGGGGGCACCCAAGCTGGGGGGCTCAGAGCCCTTTGCCCACCAGGGCCATGGTGCATGACCTACTGTGGGAGCCAAGCCCCAGGCCCCAAGGGAGGTGAGAGAGAACTGGGGCTGCATTGCTGGACCCTGTGAGCGCTGCTGAAAGGCTCTTTGGAGGGATATTCAGAATCAAGGGTGAAGCAGGGACCGGGGATGGAATAGCTGTGGAAATGCCAGCACCCCAGGATGTCATAGAGCGGCCCCAGGGCCAGTCTCCCCAGTCAGAACTGTCCCTGCTATACTCATGGCTCTGGTGGTCACTGCCCCCAGTGCAGGTCCCATCCCGCAGCGGGGGACACCCGGCATCGTGCCCCTGCAGCCGCCACGGCCCTGCAGAGAGCCCGGGGGCTGCGCAAGGGGCAGGCCCTGCCCTTCCCTCCCCATGGCTCTGGCAGAGGCAGGGAAGTGTCCACCAGCTCAAAGCCTTCCGAAGGCTACCGACCCACAGCTGGAGGTGGCTGGACATCCCCGGGGGCTCACAGGGAGCCGGGTTCTCTGGCACAGCTGGAGTCTGCCTTGCGCGGTGTGGGGGGAGGGCTCTTTTCTCAGCTCCCTGCAATATAGAGCTGGGGAAGAGCCACCTTCCTCAGCCTCAAGCGTGCAAGGCCCTCACTGAAGAACTGGGGAGACCTCGAGGAGGGTGTTTGAGGATACCACTCTTTTAATCAGTCAATAAAAACGGGCTTTCACTTCCAGGTCTCGGCCGAGGTCTCGTGTTGGGGGGGAGCGCGCCTGTCGCTGGCTGCTTTTCAGGGCGAGCGAGCCCTTTCCTCCTTCCCTGCCTCTGCCCCGCTGCTCCCCAGTCGCAGCCTCTTCTCCCGCTGCCCCTCCCCAGTTCCCCTGCCCTGAGCGGCGGCCTGGTCCGCCAGGTGCCCGGGCACCGAAGGGGGCCTGGCTCTGCCGTCCCCTCTGGGCGGGAAGGCAGCGGGCAGGCAGCGACGTCCCGGGGACGGCAGGGACCGAGAGGGGCTGCTGCTGGGCAGGGAAGCCCCGCTCGCTTCCCTGCATCGTCTGCCAGCGGGAGTGGGGGGCTGCGCAGCGCGTCATCTCTTCTCGCCCAGCCTAGGAGGGAGGAAGGGGGTGAGGATGGATGCCTGGGCTCCATTTTGTCCCTGAGCAGGAACCCCCAGGGCGGGGAGGTCCTGCAGAGGCCCAGGCTGTGGCACAGAGGGGCTCTGGGGTCCCAAAGCATCCCTGAGCGAAGGGGCTTTGGGGAGTGTGAGCAGTGGGCAGCAGGCGTCTCCTGAGCATCCCTTGCATCGCCCCTTGCCCTCCTCAAGCCCCGCAGGATACACACCTCCCTTGGCCCCTTCCCCGCAGCGGGGCCCTGAGCCTCTCTCCGTCTCTGTGCCGGATCCTGCCTCTCCGCGTGCTCCCGTCCAAGCAGTGTCGTGTGCGCACGGGAAGCACCGGCTTAACCGGTCACATCTTCCCCCCTGGCAGGACCGCCACAGGTCCCGAGTGCCGATCCCCAGGAGAGCCCAGGAGGGCCCCCTTGCTGGTGGAGGGAAACGGGGGTGCCTCTCCTAACTGCCATGACCAACCTCCAAAGAGCCGACACCTTCTGGCCCCACGTGGAAGGGGAGCCGAGCAGGTTGATGGTCAGTGCAGTGCACACAGAAACCCTCTGGCTCCCTGCTGGCACATCTCCGCGGGGCCAAAGGGACCACACCCTGCGGGGAGGCAACAATTTGGTGTCAGTCCTACTCCAGTATAACAGCCCCATCCAAACCAACACTCATCGAGAGGCCATCACATCACTCACCATCATCCCAGCACTCCCAGACCACACTATCTCATCCTACAGAAACCCCTCATGAACTACACGGCTTCGATGGCTGCACCAGTCAGCTGTCCCCGTCATCCTCCCACACTGTGCCGGATCCTGCCCACGCTCCTCCCAGTCCCACCTTTTCCTACCGCTGCTCCTTACACCTCCACCTCCATGGTGTGCAAGAGCGCGTCCCCCTGAAACTGGAGGTCGAACAGCACCGTCCGCTCCCCTTCTGTGGTGCCGTTGTCAGCCGAGCTCCCCGCTGCCCACAAGCAGCCCTGCTCGTCCTCGAGGCTCCTCCGCACGCTGCTCTTCAGCCTGTACCAGGCCTGCCGGATGCGCTGCAGGCTGACCCCCTGCCCCAGGCCCCTGTGCTCCACGCAGGGCAGGGGCTCCATCGCAACTCTCCGCAGCCGGTCCAGGGCCGCAGGGGAGAGGGGCTGTGCCCATGAGGGCAGGGGCCGCATGGGGGCCGGGCTGGGGAGAGGCTGCCCCTGCCCAGCCGGCTGCAGCTCGGCAGTGCTGGCATCACCGCAGTCGGTGCCCGGCTGCCTTGAAGGAGGAGCCCTTGCCTTCTGCGGGGCCAGTCTCATGTCTTCATGTGGTGTTGCCTGGGCCCTGAAGGTGGGGAGCGATGGCTGGGAGCTCCCGCTGTCCCCGGGGCTCCTGGGCAGAGGCACGTTGCAGACCTCGCAGCACCTCTCGGGGGCGATTTCGGGGATGCGCTGGGTTCTGTCCCACATGTAGAGCAGGTCCCCAGCCATGGTGAGCTCGAAGCCCAGCCCCATTTCCAGCTGTTCGGTCTCCTCATACCGCAGGATGTGCGCGGTGTGGAGGATGATGGCCAGCACGGGCAGGTCCTCCTCTGCCGCGGGCTCTCTGTAGTGCGGGCAGCTGCCCACGAGGCATCGACGGCACTGCAGGCAGACAAGGTATTCTTCCCTCACATCGCCGTACAGGACTGCCGCGGTGCTGTGCTGAGCTTTCTTCAGCTTCCATAACATGTTGAGGCAGATCCTGTTGATATCCAGGGACTGTATCAGGCATCTGGCGAGCTCGTCCCTGTTGGTGATGGAGGGCGGGCTCCTGAGGAGCGCTGAGGTGGTGTCAGCAGTGACATTTGCACGCTGACCCACGCCTGCTGTGTGCCCGGGGAGCTTCCCCGCAGGGGCCCCTTTGCTGCCGCTGCTGCTTTCCTCCCGTTCTCCTCCATGGGGCTTTGCCCAGCTGTGGGGGGAAATAGGGGCTGGAGTGTGGGGGCTGCTGTGGGAGAGGAGAGACCAGCACCCTCTCTCTGCCTTCTCGTACCCACTGGGCGATCTCCCAGCTGCCCGCAGCCTCCCCAGGGCAACAGGGCAGCTGCACGGGGCAGAGGGACCCACGTGTGGTCAGGGGGCTCCCGCAGGGGGCTGCCCCCCTGCAGGGAAGGGCTCTCCTTACCCTGACTTCAGGCTCTTGGTGGACCCCTCCACGCCTTCCCAAGGAACGGAGGCTCCTGAGGGAGGAGGCAGAGGTGGAAAGAGCATGGGCGGCCATGACGGGGGCTCCACAAACAATGGAATCTCTCGGCTGGGAGCCGCTGCGGAGCCCAGAGCAGCTCTGGGATGGGGCTGCTCACTTCTCAGCTCCTTACTCCTGCTTCTGTGGCAGCTTGTCCCCACAGAGGTCCCCTGCCCCCAGAAAGCAAGGCCCGGGTTAGTGCGGGGTGTCTGCCCTCAGCGGGGAGGGCCCCTGCCCAGGAAAGAAGGACCGTGGGCAGGGGATCTGGAGGTACAGGGACCGGAGGGTCCCTGGCCCCAGGGCTGGTGCCTGAGCGGAGCTGGCTGGGCGGCTGCAGAGCAGGGCCCTGGCTGGGCTGGGCAATGGCCACTGTTGCCTGCTCCCTCCCAAAACGGGGATGGGGCCCTCCCGAGGAGCCCGGGGATGGGCCCTGCCCAGGGAGCGTTTGGGGCAATGCCAAGAGGGATGCTGACCTTGGCCTTGCTCTTGATGCAGAAGTTCAGAAAGATGATCAGACCCAGGACGGAGAAAAAGCTGAGGGTGCAGGGCAGCACGAGCGTGCAGAGTCCCCAAAGGCTCAGGCTGGAGACGTAGAGCAGCAGCGTCAGCTTCCATCTTGCCATGTTGCTCAGGGAGCGCCAGCATCTCCAGAGCTTCTGCATGACGAGGGGATGTGCAAAGTGGTCAACGGACTCTATGAGTCTGTGATTCTGACTGGGGAGGCTGAGAAACCCACCCAGTGAGATATCTGAGGGGAGGAGAGGTTGGGGTGACACCAAAGCACCCTGCTCCCACCTTCCTCTCTGCCTTTCCTCCCATCTCTGATGTGCTTTTCCCATGCTTGCCCATCTGCTCGCTGGCTCGCGTGTAGTCGAAAGGACAGCCGAGCCCCCCTGAAGGCTGCTTAAATAAGGCCCACGTTTGTGATGCAATGGTGACATCACACTGACACACAATGGCCGCCACAGCGGCGCAGGGCTGAGCTGGCGCGGGAGATTGTGGAGCCACCTGCCCCAGAGGGCCCCTGTGCCCGGGTTTGCGGGGCAGCGCAGCCCAGGACAGAGCCCAGGGGCTGCGGGGGAGCGGGCAGGGAAGGTCCCTCTGGGCCACCCACCTCCAGCCCCAGCCCAGGATGGGCCACTGGGATGGCTCCGTGGTCCTGGTGGCACCAGGGCTGCTCTGGCCCCCCGTGGGGCCTGGCACGGGGCAGGCCCTGCCCTTCCCTCCCCATGGCTCCGGCAGAGGCGGGGAAGTGTCCACCAGCTCAAAGCCTTCCGAAGGCTACCGACCCACAGCTGGAGGTGGCTGGACATCCCCGGGGGCTCACAGGGAGCCGGGTTCTCTGGCACAGCTGGAGTCTGCCTTGCGCGGTGTGGGGGGAGGGCTCTTTTCTCAGCTCCCTGCAATATAGAGCTGGGGAAGAGCCACCTTCCTCAGCCTCAAGCGTGCAAGGCCCTCACTGAAGAACTGGGGAGACCTCGAGGGTGTTTGAGGATACCACTCTTTTAATCAGTCAATAAAAACAGGCTTTCACTTCCAGGTCTCGGCCGAGGTCTCGTGTTGGGGGGGAGCGGGCCTGTCGCTGGCTGCTTTTCAGGGCGAGCCCTTTCCTCCTTCCCTGCCTCTGCCCCGCTGCTCCCCAGTCGCAGCCTCTTCTCCCGCTGCCCCTCCCCAGTTCCCCTGCCCTGAGCGGCGGCCTGGTCCGCCAGGTGCCCGGGCACCGAAGGGGGCCTGGCTCTGCCGTCCCCTCTGGGCGGGAAGGCAGCGGGCAGGCAGCGACGTCCCGGGGACGGCAGGGACCGAGAGGGGCTGCTGCTGGGCAGGGAAGCCCCGCTCGCTTCCCTGCATCGTCTGCCAGCGGGAGTGGGGGGCTGCGCAGTGCGTCATCTCTTCTCGCCCAGCCTAGGAGGGAGGAAGGGGGTGAGGATGGATGCCTGGGCTCCATTTTGTCCCTGAGCAGGAACCCCCAGGGCGGGGAGGTCCTGCAGAGGCCCAGGCTGTGGCACAGAGGGGCTCTGGGGTCCCAAAGCATCCCTGAGCGAAGGGGCTTTGGGGAGTGTGAGCAGTGGGCAGCAGGCGTCTCCTGAGCATCCCTTGCATCGCCCCTTGCCCTCCTCAAGCCCCGCAGGATACACACCTCCCTTGGCCCCTTCCCCGCAGCGGGGCCCTGAGCCTCTCTCCGTCTCTGTGCCGGATCCTGCCTCTCCGCGTGCTCCCCTCCAAGCAGTGTCGTGTGCGCACGGGAAGCACCGGCTTAACCGGTCACATCTTCCCCCCTGGCAGGACCGCCACAGGTCCCGAGTGCCGATCCCCAGGAGAGCCCAGGAGGGCCCCCTTGCTGGTGGAGGGAAATGGGGGTGCCTCTCCTAACTGCCATGACCAACCTCCAAAGAGCCGACACCTTCTGGCCCCACGTGGAAGGGGAGCCGAGCAGGTTGATGGTCAGTGCAGTGCACACAGAAACCCTCTGGCTCCCTGCTGGCACATCTCCGCAGGGCCAAAGGGACCACACCCTGCGGGGAGGCAACAATTTGGTGTCAGTCCTACTCCAGTATAACAGCCCCATCCAAACCAACACTCATCGAGAGGCCATCACATCACTCACCATCATCCCAGCACTCCCAGACCACACTATCTCATCCTACAGAAACCCCTCATGAACTACACGGCTTCGATGGCTGCACCAGTCAGCTGTCCCCGTCGTCCTCCCACACTGTGCCGGATCCTGCCCACGCTCCTCCCAGTCCCACCTTTTCCTACCGCTGCTCCTTACACCTCCACCTCCATGGTGTGCAAGAGCGCGTCCCCCTGAAACTGGAGGTCGAACAGCACCGTCCGCTCCCCTTCTGTGGTGCCGTTGTCAGCCGAGCTCCCCGCTGCCCACAAGCAGCCCTGCTCGTCCTCGAGGCTCCTCCGCACGCTGCTCTTCAGCCTGTACCAGGCCTGCCGGATGCGCTGCAGGCTGACCCCCTGCCCCAGGCCCCTGTGCTCCACGCAGGGCAGGGGCTCCATCGCAACTCTCCGCAGCCGGTCCAGGGCCGCAGGGGAGAGGGGCTGTGCCCATGAGGGCAGGGGCCGCATGGGGGCCGGGCTGGGGAGAGGCTGCCCCTGCCCAGCCGGCTGCAGCTCGGCGGTGCTGGCATCACCGCAGTCGGTGCCCGGCTGCCTTGAAGGAGGAGCCCTTGCCTTCTGCGGGGCCAGTCTCATGTCTTCATGTGGTGTTGCCTGGGCCCTGAAGGTGGGGAGCGATGGCTGGGAGCTCCCGCTGTCCCCGGGGCTCCTGGGCAGAGGCACGTTGCAGACCTCGCAGCACCTCTCGGGGGCGATTTCGGGGATGCGCTGGGTTCTGTCCCACATGTAGAGCAGGTCCCCAGCCATGGTGAGCTCGAAGCCCAGCCCCATTTCCAGCTGTTCGGTCTCCTCATACCGCAGGATGTGCGCGGTGTGGAGGATGATGGCCAGCACGGGCAGGTCCTCCTCTGCCGCGGGCTCTCTGTAGTGCGGGCAGCTGCCCACGAGGCATCGACGGCACTGCAGGCAGACAAGGTATTCTTCCCTCACGTCGCCGTACAGGACTGCCGCGGTGCTGTGCTGAGCTTTCTTCAGCTTCCATAACATGTTGAGGCAGATCCTGTTGATATCCAGGGACTGTATCAGGCATCTGGCGAGCTCGTCCCTGTTGGTGATGGAGGGCGGGCTCCTGAGGAGCGCTGAGGTGGTGTCAGCAGTGACATTTGCACGCTGACCCACGCCTGCTGTGTGCCCGGGGAGCTTCCCCGCAGGGGCCCCTTTGCTGCCGCTGCTGCTTTCCTCCCGTTCTCCTCCATGGGGCTTCGCCCAGCTGTGGGGGGAAATAGGGGCTGGAGTGTGGGGGCTGCTGTGGGAGAGGAGAGACCAGCACCCTCTCTCTGCCTTCTCGTACCCACTGGGTGATCTCCCAGCTGCCCGCAGCCTCCCCAGGGCAACAGGGCAGCTGCACGGGGCAGAGGGACCCACGTGTGGTCAGGGGGCTCCCGCAGGGGGCTGCCCCCCTGCAGGGAAGGGCTCTCCTTACCCTGACTTCAGGCTCTTGGTGGACCCCTCCACGCCTTCCCAAGGAACGGAGGCTCCTGAGGGAGGAGGCAGAGGTGGAAAGAGCATGGGCGGCCATGACGGGGGCTCCACAAACAATGGAATCTCTCGGCTGGGAGCCGCTGCGGAGCCCAGAGCAGCTCTGGGATGGGGCTGCTCACTTCTCAGCTCCTTCCTCCTGCTTCTGCGGCAGCTTGTCCCCACAGAGGTCCCCTGCCCCCAGAAAGCAAGGCCCGGGTTAGTGCGGGGTGTCTGCCCTCAGCGGGGAGGGCCCCTGCCCAGGAAAGAAGGACCGTGGGCAGGAGATCTGGAGGTACAGGGACCGGAGGGTCCCTGGCCCCAGGGCTGGTGCCCGAGCGGAGCTGGCTGGGCGGCTGCAGAGCAGGGCCCTGGCTGGGCTGGGCAATGGCCACTGTTGCCTGCTCCCTCCCAAAACAGGGATGGGGCCCTCCCGAGGAGCCCGGGGATGGGCCCTGCCCAGGGAGCGTTTGGGGCAATGCCAAGAGGGATGCTGACCTTGGCCTTGCTCTTGATGCAGAAGTTCAGAAAGATGATCAGACCCAGGACGGAGAAAAAGCTGAGGGTGCAGGGCAGCACGAGCGTGCAGAGTCCCCAAAGGCTCAGGCTGGAGACGTAGAGCAGCAGCGTCAGCTTCCATCTTGCCATGTTGCTCAGGGAGCGCCAGCATCTCCAGAGCTTCTGCATGACGAGGGGATGTGCAAAGTGGTCAACGGACTCTATGAGTCTGTGATTCTGACTGGGGAGGCTGAGAAACCAACCCAGTGAGATATCTGAGGGGAGGAGAGGTTGGGGTGACACCAAAGCACCCTGCTCCCACCTTCCTCTCTGCCTTTCCTCCCATCTCTGATGTGCTTTTCCCATGCTTGCCCATCTGCTCGCTGGCTCGCGTGTAGTCGAAAGGACAGCCGAGCCCCCCTGAAGGCTGCTTAAATAAGGCCCACGTTTGTGATGCAATGGTGACATCACACTGACACACAATGGCCGCCACAGCGGCGCAGGGCTGAGCTGGCGCGGGAGATTGTGGAGCCACCTGCCCCAGAGGGCCCCTGTGCCCGGGTTTGCGGGGCAGCGCAGCCCAGGACAGAGCCCAGGGGCTGCGGGGGAGCGGGCAGGGAAGGTCCCTCTGGGCCACCCACCTCCAGCCCCAGCCCAGGATGGGCCACTGGGATGGCTCCGTGGTCCTGGTGGCACCAGGGCTGCTCTGGCCCCCCGTGGGGCCTGGCACGGGGCAGGCCCTGCCCTTCCCTCCCCATGGCTCCGGCAGAGGCGGGGAAGTGTCCACCAGCTCAAAGCCTTCCGAAGGCTACCGACCCACAGCTGGAGGTGGCTGGACATCCCCGGGGGCTCACAGGGAGCCGGGTTCTCTGGCACAGCTGGAGTCTGCCTTGCGCGGTGTGGGGGGAGGGCTCTTTTCTCAGCTCCCTGCAATATAGAGCTGGGGAAGAGCCACCTTCCTCAGCCTCAAGCGTGCAAGGCCCTCACTGAAGAACTGGGGAGACCTCGAGGGTGTTTGAGGATACCACTCTTTTAATCAGTCAATAAAAACGGGCTTTCACTTCCAGGTCTCGGCCGAGGTCTCGTGTTGGGGGGGAGCGCGCCTGTCGCTGGCTGCTTTTCAGGGCGAGCGAGCCCTTTCCTCCTTCCCTGCCTCTGCCCCGCTGCTCCCCAGTCGCAGCCTCTTCTCCCGCTGCCCCTCCCCAGTTCCCCTGCCCTGAGCGGCGGCCTGGTCCGCCAGGTGCCCGGGCACCGAAGGGGGCCTGGCTCTGCCGTCCCCTCTGGGCGGGAAGGCAGCGGGCAGGCAGCGACGTCCCGGGGACGGCAGGGACCGAGAGGGGCTGCTGCTGGGCAGGGAAGCCCCGCTCGCTTCCCTGCATCGTCTGCCAGCGGGAGTGGGGGGCTGCGCAGTGCGTCATCTCTTCTCGCCCAGCCTAGGAGGGAGGAAGGGGGTGAGGATGGATGCCTGGGCTCCATTTTGTCCCTGAGCAGGAACCCCCAGGGCGGGGAGGTCCTGCAGAGGCCCAGGCTGTGGCACAGAGGGGCTCTGGGGTCCCAAAGCATCCCTGAGCGAAGGGGCTTTGGGGAGTGTGAGCAGTGGGCAGCAGGCGTCTCCTGAGCATCCCTTGCATCGCCCCTTGCCCTCCTCAAGCCCCGCAGGATACACACCTCCCTTGGCCCCTTCCCCGCAGCGGGGCCCTGAGCCTCTCTCCGTCTCTGTGCCGGATCCTGCCTCTCCGCGTGCTCCCCTCCAAGCAGTGTCGTGTGCGCACGGGAAGCACCGGCTTAACCGGTCACATCTTCCCCCCTGGCAGGACCGCCACAGGTCCCGAGTGCCGATCCCCAGGAGAGCCCAGGAGGGTCCCCTTGCTGGTGGAGGGAAATGGGGGTGCCTCTCCTAACTGCCATGACCAACCTCCAAAGAGCCGACACCTTCTGGCCCCACGTGGAAGGGGAGCCGAGCAGGTTGATGGTCAGTGCAGTGCACACAGAAACCCTCTGGCTCCCTGCTGGCACATCTCCGCGGGGCCAAAGGGACCACACCCTGCGGGGAGGCAACAATTTGGTGTCAGTCCTACTCCAGTATAACAGCCCCATCCAAACCAACACTCATCGAGAGGCCATCACATCACTCACCGTCATCCCAGCACTCCCAGACCACACTATCTCATCCTACAGAAACCCCTCATGAACTACACGGCTTCGATGGCTGCACCAGTCAGCTGTCCCTGTCGTCCTCCCACACTGTGCCGGATCCTGCCCACGCTCCTCCCAGTCCCACCTTTTCCTACCGCTGCTCCTTACACCTCCACCTCCATGGTGTGCAAGAGCGCGTCCCCCTGAAACTGGAGGTCGAACAGCACCGTCCGCTCCCCTTCTGTGGTGCCGTTGTCAGCCGAGCTCCCCGCTGCCCACAAGCAGCCCTGCTCGTCCTCGATGCTCCTCCGCACGCTGCTCTTCAGCCTGTACCAGGCCTGCCGGATGCGCTGCAGGCTGACCCCCTGCCCCAGGCCCCTGTGCTCCACGCAGGGCAGGGGCTCCATCGCAACTCTCCGCAGCCGGTCCAGGGCCGCAGGGGAGAGGGGCTGTGCCCATGAGGGCAGGGGCCGCATGGGGGCCGGGCTGGGGAGAGGCTGCCCCTGCCCAGCCGGCTGCAGCTCGGCAGTGCTGGCATCACCGCAGTCGGTGCCCGGCTGCCTTGAAGGAGGAGCCCTTGCCTTCTGCGGGGCCAGTCTCATGTCTTCATGTGGTGTTGCCTGGGCCCTGAAGGTGGGGAGCGATGGCTGGGAGCTCCCGCTGTCCCCGGGGCTCCTGGGCAGAGGCACGTTGCAGACCTCGCAGCACCTCTCGGGGGCGATTTCGGGGATGCGCTGGGTTCTGTCCCACATGTAGAGCAGGTCCCCAGCCATGGTGAGCTCGAAGCCCAGCCCCATTTCCAGCTGTTTGGTCTCCTCATACCGCAGGATGTGCGCGGTGTGGAGGATGATGGCCAGCACGGGCAGGTCCTCCTCTGCCGCGGGCTCTCTGTAGTGCGGGCAGCTGCCCACGAGGCATCGACGGCACTGCAGGCAGACAAGGTATTCTTCCCTCACGTCGCCGTACAGGACTGCCGCGGTGCTGTGCTGAGCTTTCTTCAGCTTCCAGAACATGTTGAGGCAGATCCTGTTGATATCCAGGGACTGTATCAGGCATCTGGCGAGCTCGTCCCTGTTGGTGATGGAGGGCGGGCTCCTGAGGAGCGCTGAGGTGGTGTCAGCAGTGACATTTGCACGCTGACCCACGCCTGCTGTGTGCCCGGGGAGCTTCCCCGCAGGGGCCCCTTTGCTGCCGCTGCTGCTTTCCTCCCGTTCTCCTCCATGGGGCTTCGCCCAGCTGTGGGGGGAAATAGGGGCTGGAGTGTGGGGGCTGCTGTGGGAGAGGAGAGACCAGCACCCTCTCTCTGCCTTCTCGTACCCACTGGGTGATCTCCCAGCTGCCCGCAGCCTCCCCAGGGCAACAGGGCAGCTGCACGGGGCAGAGGGACCCACGTGTGGTCAGGGGGCTCCCGCAGGGGGCTGCCCCCCTGCAGGGAAGGGCTCTCCTTACCCTGACTTCAGGCTCTTGGTGGACCCCTCCACGCCTTCCCAAGGAACGGAGGCTCCTGAGGGAGGAGGCAGAGGTGGAAAGAGCATGGGCGGCCATGACGGGGGCTCCACAAACAATGGAATCTCTCGGCTGGGAGCCGCTGCGGAGCCCAGAGCAGCTCTGGGATGGGGCTGCTCACTTCTCAGCTCCTTCCTCCTGCTTCTGCGGCAGCTTGTCCCCACAGAGGTCCCCTGCCCCCAGAAAGCAAGGCCCGGGTTAGTGCGGGGTGTCTGCCCTCAGCGGGGAGGGCCCCTGCCCAGGAAAGAAGGACCGTGGGCAGGAGATCTGGAGGTACAGGGACCGGAGGGTCCCTGGCCCCAGGGCTGGTGCCCGAGCAGAGCTGGCTGGGCGGCTGCAGAGCAGGGCCCTGGCTGGGCTGGGCAATGGCCACTGTTGCCTGCTCCCTCCCAAAACGGGGATGGGGCCCTCCCGAGGAGCCCGGGGATGGGCCCTGCCCAGGGAGCGTTTGGGGCAATGCCAAGAGGGATGCTGACCTTGGCCTTGCTCTTGATGCAGAAGTTCAGAAAGATGATCAGACCCAGGACGGAGAAAAAGCTGAGGGTGCAGGGCAGCACGAGCGTGCAGAGTCCCCAAAGGCTCAGGCTGGAGACGTAGAGCAGCAGCGTCAGCTTCCATCTTGCCATGTTGCTCAGGGAGCGCCAGCATCTCCAGAGCTTCTGCATGACGAGGGGATGTGCAAAGTGGTCAACGGACTCTATGAGTCTGTGATTCTGACTGGGGAGGCTGAGAAACCCAGTGAGATATCTGAGGGGAGGAGAGGTTGGGGTGACACCAAAGCACCCTGCTCCCACCTTCCTCTCTGCCTTTCCTCCCATCTCTGATGTGCTTTTCCCATGCTTGCCCATCTGCTCGCTGGCTCGCGTGTAGTCGAAAGGACAGCCGAGCCCCCCTGAAGGCTGCTTAAATAAGGCCCACGTTTGTGATGCAATGGTGACATCACACTGACACACAATGGCCGCCACAGCGGCGCAGGGCTGAGCTGGCGCGGGAGATTGTGGAGCCACCTGCCCCAGAGGGCCCCTGTGCCCGGGTTTGCGGGGCAGCGCAGCCCAGGACAGAGCCCAGGGGCTGCGGGGGAGCGGGCAGGGAAGGTCCCTCTGGGCCACCCACCTCCAGCCCCAGCCCAGGATGGGCCACTGGGATGGCTCCGTGGTCCTGGTGGCACCAGGGCTGCTCTGGCCCCCCGTGGGGCCTGGCACGGGGCAGGCCCTGCCCTTCCCTCCCCATGGCTCCGGCAGAGGCGGGGAAACGTCCACCAGCTCAAAGCCTTCCGAAGGCTACCGACCCACAGCTGGAGGTGGCTGGACATCCCCGGGGGCTCACAGGGAGCCGGGTTCTCTGGCACAGCTGGAGTCTGCCTTGCGCGGTGTGGGGGGAGGGCTCTTTTCTCAGCTCCCTGCAATATAGAGCTGGGGAAGAGCCACCTTCCTCAGCCTCAAGCGTGCAAGGCCCTCACTGAAGAACTGGGGAGACCTCGAGGAGGGTGTTTGGGGATACCACTCTTTTAATCAGTCAATAAAAACGGGCTTTCACTTCCAGGTCTCGGCCGAGGTCTCGTGTTGGGGGGGAGCGCGCCTGTCGCTGGCTGCTTTTCAGGGCGAGCCCTTTCCTCCTTCCCTGCCTCTGCCCCGCTGCTCCCCAGTCGCAGCCTCTTCTCCCGCTGCCCCTCCCCAGTTCCCCTGCCCTGAGCGGCGGCCTGGTCCGCCAGGTGCCCGGGCACCGAAGGGGGCCTGGCTCTGCCGTCCCCTCTGGGCGGGAAGGCAGCGGGCAGGCAGCGACGTCCCGGGGACGGCAGGGACCGAGAGGGGCTGCTGCTGGGCAGGGAAGCCCCGCTCGCTTCCCTGCATCGTCTGCCAGCGGGAGTGGGGGGCTGCGCAGCGCGTCATCTCTTCTCGCCCAGCCTAGGAGGGAGGAAGGGGGTGAGGATGGATGCCTGGGCTCCATTTTGTCCCTGAGCAGGAACCCCCAGGGCGGGGAGGTCCTGCAGAGGCCCAGGCTGTGGCACAGAGGGGCTCTGGGGTCCCAAAGCATCCCTGAGCGAAGGGGCTTTGGGGAGTGTGAGCAGCGGGCCCCTCTGTGTTCCCTGGGCCCTGAGGGCAGGGAAATCTGCCTGCGATCTCTCCCCGTCCCCGGGGCTCCTGGGCAGAGGCACGTTGCAGACCTCGCAGCACCTCTCGGGGGCGATTTCGGGGATGCGCTGGGTTCTGTCCCACATGTAGAGCAGGTCCCCAGCCATGGTGAGCTCGAAGCCCAGCCCCATTTCCAGCTGTTCGGTCTCCTCATACCGCAGGATGTGCGCGGTGTGGAGGATGATGGCCAGCACGGGCAGGTCCTCCTCTGCCGCGGGCTCTCTGTAGTGCGGGCAGCTGCCTGTGCAGGTAGACAAGGTATTTTACCCTCATGGCTCTGCACAGGACTGCACCGCTGCTCTCCTGTCACGGCTACGTGGTCCTGGTGGCACCAGGGCTGCTCTGGCTCCTGTGGGGCCTGGCATTGTGACCTGCTGGTGGCCCTGCTAGCAGCCCCCCGCTGCCATCCCCAGGAGCTGCTGGGTTCTCAGTAGCCAGGGACACCGCGGTGGCCTCTTGTCCTTTCCATTGCACAAGGGTCCCTGGCCTGGGCCCCAGGATAGCCCGTCGGGGAGTTTGAGTGGCTGCATGTGGCAGGGAAACCCATGGGGGAAGGGTGGGGTGTAGGTCAGGCCTAGTCACCTCAAGCATTTCTCAGCAAAATTCCCATCCACACTTAGGAGCTGTCAGGGTGACTTCTCTTGCCAGCACTCCCTATGCTTCCATTGCCACGGCAATGTTGTGGAAGAGCGTATCGACCTGAAACCAGAGAAGTTGTAGGGGAACTAGGGAGAGGCAGCAGGAAAAGAGGCTGCAACTGGGGAGCAGTGGGGCAGAGAGAGGGAAGGAGGAAAGGGCTCCTCTTGAGAAGCAGCCAGTGACAAGCCCACTCCCCACCAACACGAGAACTTGGTGGAGAACCCATCAGTGAAACCCAAAATTTATTGAGAGATTAAAACAGTAGCATCCAAAAACATCTCCAAGAGCTCTTCAGTTATTGCATGAACAGGGGGACAGTGACCTCCAGGGCTATAAGCTGTCAGGGACAGTGCTGGCAATGAGGGTGAGGCACTGGGGCCACTCTGTCTCTTCACCCCACCATTGGGGCACTGATGTGTCCCCAGCTGCTGCATCCCATGTCCCTGCTTCTTCCTTGTTTCTGAATGTCCTCTCACCTAATCCTGCTAGGGGAGTTCTGCTTGACATCTGCTGGAAAAGTGGCCTAGAAAGCTTCAAGCAGTCTAGTAGACTCTTGTTGTGCATTAAGGACTACTTCCTATCGCAGGTGATGGAAAACCTAACCAGAGGAGAGGATTTACTGGACCTGTAGCTTACCAACACAGAGGGATGCATTAGAGGGGTCAAGACTGATGGCAGCCTGGGCTGCAGTGATCAAGCCCTGGTAGATTTCATGATCTGAAGGGATACAGGTCAGGTGAAAAGTACAGTTAAAACCCAAAACCTGAGGAAAGTGCACTTCTGGTTGTTTAAGATACAGGTGGATGCAACCCCCTAGGAACTTCCCTCAGGGATAAAGGAGCAGGACAGAGCTGGCAGCTCTTTAAAGACATTTTTCTTAGAGTACAAGAACTATCAAATGTCATGTGCAAGGAACCAGGCAAGGAAGGCAGGAGACCAGCATGGCTGAGTAGGGACCTCCTGGTCAAAAAATGCACAGGCAGCGGAAGCAGGGACACACATCGTGGCAAGTCCATGGGATACTGCCTGGGAGCATAGGGATGGGATCAGGAAGGCTAAGGTGCAGCTAGAGCTAAATTTAGCACAGGATGTGAAGAGTAATAAGGGCTTCTATAGGTATGTTAGAAAATGAAAAGAAATGGCAGTCCCCCAATAAATGAGACAGGGGATCTGGTGACAACTGACCTGCAGGAGGCTGAGGTCCTCAACAACTTTTCTGCCTCGGTTTTCAATGGCAGTAGCTCTTCCTACATCTTTCAGTTCCCTGAATCTCAAAGCAAAGACTGGAGGAATGAAGTCCCACTCATCATAGGAGAAGGTCAGATTTGAGACCATCTGAGGAACTTGAACATACATGGGACATGAAGATGTGCACCCCAGGGTGCTCAGGGAACTGGCACATGTAGTCACTAAGCCATTCTCTGTCATCTTTGAAAAGTCCTGGCAGTCAAGCAAAGTCCCAAGTGACTGGAAAAAGGGAAACGTCACATCCATGAGCTGGCAAGGTGCACTGGCAGCCCAGAAAGCCACCCATCCCCCGGGCTGCATCCCCAGCAGCGCGGGCAGCAGGGTGAGGGAGGGGGCTCTGCCCCTCTGCCCCGCTCTGTGAGACCCCCCTGCAGCGCCGCCTCCAGCTCGGGGCTCCTCAGCACGGGACAGACACGGGGCTGCTGGAGCGGGGCCAGAGGGGGCACAGAAATGCTCCGAGGGCTGGAGCCCCCCTGCTGCGAGGCCGGGCTGGGAGAGCTGGGGTTGTGCAGCCGGGGAAGGGGAGGCTGCGGGGAGACCTTATTGCGGCCTTTATATATTTCAATATATAAAGGGGGCTGATAAGAAAGATGCAGAAAGACTATTTAGCAGGGCCTGTGGTGACAGGACAAGCGGTGATGGTTATAAACTGAAAGAAGGTACGTTTAGATTGGCGATAACAAAGAAGTTCTTTATGAGGGTGATGAGACATGAGAACAGGTTGCCCGGAGAAGCTGTGGATGCCCCATCCCTGGGAAATGTATGACCAGGAGTCCCTTGGACAGAACAGCCCAGCCACCCCCCTCATGGTGCCTTGGTCCAGCCACAACGGGTTCACTTAGCCCAAGAGAGCTGAAATCCTGCCAGGTGTATGGAGCGACCCCAAAGCCCTTCCCCAACACCCCCCTCTGCAAGATGCCGTTCAGTTCTGCCTGGCTCCCGTCCCACCCACTGAGGAAGGAGAGAGGACACGTAGCTAGCAGAACTGCTTGTAGCAGATTCCATCAGGGAGGTTCCGTGCCCTGGAAAGGTAGCATCACTCCTATCTTCAAGAAGGACAAGAAGGAAGACCTGGGGAACCACAGGTCTGTCAGGCCTGTAACTCCTCCGTGTGGGGCCTGGGGGACGTCCTGGCAGCAGCCCCCCACTCCCAGCCTCCTCCTGTTTCCATGGAAACCGCAGATACAAATACCATGGCAACCCCATGGCAACAGCACAGGCAATGCCACCAGTTCCCACAGCCCGGGGGCGGATGGATGCCCGGAGCGTGCTGAAGCCGGAGATCTCTTCCTCTGTGCTTCACCACCACCACCCTTCCAGCCCTGCAGTGGTGACCACCAGTAGCTCTGGATGGAGGAGGAGGAGTTGTCCTGCTGCCCTGGGGTGGCCAGACATGGTCATCTCAGCCTCACCTGTCACCCTCATCCCAGGGCTGAGGGAGCAGGTCCCCCACCCTGGCACAATCCTGCCTCTCCAGGTCTGCATCAGCTGCTTCATGTCCAACCTGGACCCCAGGGAGCCCATTCAGAGGGCACTTATTCTCCCTGGGACAGAAGCCAGGCAGAACCGAAAGGCATCCTCCAAAGGGGGCTGTCGGGGAAGGACTTTGGGGTCACTCCAAGCCCCTGGCAGGATTTCAGCTCTGCTGGGCTGAGGGAACTCATCGTGGCTGGACAAAACACCAGGAGAGTGATGGCTGGACTGGGCTGGAGGACAGCACGAGGTCTGTGGGCATAGACTGAGTTGGGTTCAACAAGCAGGGATATGTCAGTAGATAATCTGTGGAGTACCCTATTGGGTTCTAGGATAGCCCAGCCGGCCCGACCCCGTGCCTGCCTGGACCCTTTGGAGGTGTCACGGGTGGAATTGCTCCAGGACCCGGCGAGCTGAGCAGTCACCTCACCAGACACCGTCAGATGGCAAAAGAAGAGCAAACCCAGCTGCATATGGGGTGCTTTCCTGCCAATCCTCAGGTCCTGACCCCCCATCCCCTTCCAAACCTGAGGGCCTGACCCACAGCTCCTGAGGGCTGAGGAGAGATGGGGTGCCGGCACCAAGCATCCCCGCTGGGGACCCGCCAGTGCTCACCCGGGCGGTGATGCTAGCATTTATCCCGGCTCCTACTGACAGCCCCCAAAAAACACCCGAGCATCACGAATCTCCTCCTGCCTCCTGCCCGTGGCTTGGCACCCTGCACCGCCGCGGCCGGTGTCTCCCCATCGCTGCCTGTGGCCGGCACCCACCCGCCCTTACTTCTGCTGTTTTCAGGGGTTTGGGGCCTGAGCCACTTGGGAAAAGGATTTTTCATCCCCCAAAAGTGAAAACAAGATTGATTATCAAAGTAAATAATAAAAATAACTGCTTTGCTGGAACTTCCTATAGGTTCTGAGGGCCGGGGGGAGCCCCACACTCTTGGGGTGCTGCGGGGGGCCAGAGGGTATTTCTCCAGCTCAGGTTGGCTGGCCTCAAGATGGCAGCAATAACATGCAGCATCCCTCTACCTGCTTTGAGTGAGTGGGGACCGCTCCATCCAACCCTCCTGGCTCGAAGGACACCCCCAACTGCCTCTCCTGGCACCGTTTCCCTGCTTGTTCTACATAATTCTGGCGCGACGCAACTTCTTCTGCTCCTTCTTGGTGCCCCCAAACATCTGCTGGTGGCTCTGGAGCTGCAACCGGTGTCCTTCTCCATCACCCTGACCCTCCGGCCCCGGTCCTGCTCCCTGGCAAAAGTAAGTTGGTGCCTTTCTCCCTCGAGCAGCCCCGTGCTGGGATGATCGAAGCCATTTCCGAAGCACCGCTCCCTAGTGATGGGAGAGGTGCTATTAATAAACCCCGTCAGATTTTATCGCTTCTCTCTGTGCCAATGAAGAGGGTGGTTTGGGGAAGGGGGGAGGCAGGGGGAAACCTGTTTCTCCTGAGCGTTTCATAGCTACGAGCTCACCCTCGGTGCAGGAGCATGGGATGGCTCAGCAGGCTGTTCAGCCAGCTTTCCTGTAAGTCACGGGGCTGAATCTGCTGGGGGCTCATGAGGGGCTCTTGGGTTCATTTTTGGCAGGGATTAGCACGGGGAAAGGGTTGCCCTGCTCCCTGGGGGCTGTGCTGGCCATGGCATGGGAACAGCGTGCCAGGGTCTCTCCCAAACTTGTGTGGAGCCCAGGTACCTCCTTGGGAGTGCATGGGTGGGGTGGGACCGGGGCGAGGGGATGGAGAGGGAAAGGGGCGCAGAGGAAAGGGGTGCAAAGGGCTGATGCACCTTCCCAGCTCCACGGAGCCGCGGCAGCGAGCAGAGGGGTCCCTGGAGCTGGTGGCCTCTCTCCCCCCTGCTGGCTGCCCCTGCTGCCCACCACGCTTCCCCCTGCCCCTTGCTGGGAGATGCCAGCCCACCCAAGGTACGCGGAGGTAGCTTTGACGGCATTTTGGCATTTAAATAGCTTGGCTGGCTTCGGGCAGGAGAGTGGGCGCAGGCTGTCAGCGCTGCTCTCCGTGCGTGGGAGAGCTGCCGCGGGAGCTCCGGCACCGCTGGTGGCTGGGCTGGGCTGGGAAGAGGGTGACAGAAGTTAACCCATGCCCATCAGAAGCTCTCCTGGCCCCTCAGAGGGTCTTGCTCATGCCCAGAAGCCTTTTGCTCTCTAAGCCTCTTCCCCGCCCCCCATCTCTTGGGGTGCAAGGAGGTCCTCCATGCCCAGCTGCCGGAGCGCAGGGATGCTCCGATTGTCTTCCAGTGGGAAGGGGCTGTGTCCAGGCTGTGCCTTGTGTAGCACCAGTCGCTCCCAGGCATCCCACCTTGAGGGGGGGTAATTTGGGGGTAGCAGGGGAGGGGACAGGAAGGAGACAGGGGAGACCTGTCTCTGAACGCCTCCCCAAGGCAGAGGATACCCACGCAGGGAGGGACCCTGCTGTGCTGGTGATGTGGCTGCATGATGGGGTGCAGCTATCAATGGGGTGACCCGGCACGGACCCGCTGAGCAATGGGCAGGGAGATCCCCAGGGGGCTGCAGCTCCCCGGGACCCTGCAAGCTCCTGCCCAGGGTTTGGGGAACGGCCCGACCAGCTTCACCCCACCACTTCCCCATGCCCACTCAGCATGGGGGTGGCCCCCACCACCTCCACTGCCCCCCAGGATTGTGGCTGCCCCACTGCATGCTGTGGGGCGGGGGGCTCGGGGTGCACCTCATTGCTCCCCTCCTCCTCCAGCTCTTCCATGGCCCCTTGGCATCCCCAGTGCTGCCCAAACCATTTCAGCAGAGCCCTGGGGTCGTGGTCAGATCTTCTGGGGGCCTGGGTGGCCGGCCTCAACGTCCGGCCATGGAGGGGGTCCTCAGAGGAGCATTAAAGCAAACATTAAAGGGGGGCCTGATGCACCCCAGAAGTAGGGAGGTGTTGCTGTGGCCCAGGGGTGTGGCGGTGCCAGGCAGCCACCCCGTGACCGCGAACGTCGGCCCCGGCGGCTCTTGCACCATTCTCCTTCCTGCCTTGGGTCCTTCCGCAGCGCTGGGGCGTCCCCCAGACCCGCGGTTTCGGGGGGGGACCCCCGCAGCGGGAGCTTGCCGGGGGCAGCCTGCCAGATCCTCCCCAGGTACGAACGGGACCAGCCTGAACGCCGGCTGCCTTGGGCTCCCTGCCCAAATTCCCGGCTGATCCCAAGACCTGCCTCAACCTGCCCACAGGACCGAGGTGGGGAAGGCTGGGTGGGCAGGTGAAGGGGTCCCGGGCCTTCCTTGCCTCTTGCCTCCTCTTCCTCCTCGGTGTTGGCAACACCCGGCCAGCTCTGGCAAGCCCTTTCCGGAAGCAGGCAGCGGGGAGGAGTGGTTTCACCACCACCACCCCCCCAGCACCTACTCGCGGGACACGCACCCACCAGGCCAACCCTCCCCGCCGGCGACACCACCACCTGCCCCCGCCACGGCGAGGAGCGGGGCCGGCCGGGGGGGCGAAGGAGGCTCCCGTCAAGGTGAGAGTCTCTGCCCGCTTTGGGGGCGATGCTTGGGTGCCGGGGGGGACGGGGGAGAGCTGAGGGAGGCAGGCGGTGGGAACCCATGGGTGGGTGCCGGAGAGGGGCACCCCTGCTTGTGGTGGGGGTCCCCCTCTGCAATGCACCCAGCCAGCCGCCTGCCTGCAGGTGGGCGGACAGGCAGGCCTTCCTTAGCCCTTCCTGCGTCGGGGGGGATGTGTGGCAGCGGTGCCGGGGTGCTCGGGAGCTTGGGGGCACAAGGGCAGGGTGCAGCGCTCCCCCCTGGCACTCCCCACCCTGCAGCCAGAGATCGGGAGGTGCCCGGCCTCTGCTATCTCTTGCCGGCGTCAATGTTTGTCCAACAGCGGGGTGGTTCCTGCCGGCGAACGTGCCTGCCTGTGCTCACCGGCCCGGCACGGCACCCGTGACAACCCAGGGGAGGAAAGCCAGAGACGGGAGCGTTGCAGTCCCAGGGGGCTGATGCAACAGCCCCGTGCTCCTTCCGCTGGGGTTCAACGCAGCCAGGGATGCGTGGTCCCAGCGGAGCGATCCCCCGGGACACGCTGCTCCTCCTAACCCAGCCCTGGCCGGGTAAATCTGCCCTGCGTTCCCCGGCTGGAAAGAGCAACCCCACTGCTGGATCCCCCCAGACGAGGACATCCAGGGGATGTCTGAACGCTTTGCCAGGGATCGGAAAGGACTTGGGGGTCTCGGAGGAGCTACACAGGGCTGGGGCTGTGCCAGGGAGGAGGAATGGAGCCAGTGACGTGCAGCAGCCGGGGAAGGCTGGGTGTGTGCCCCATGCTGACAGCGGGACCGTGCCGACGTACTGGCGTTAGGGCAGGGAGGTGGAGAGAGGTTAGCGCTGGGGGCCTGGCCCGAGCGTGGTGTCTTCCAGGGGCTTTGCGGGTAGGGAGCTGCTGCAGGAGTCTTCTTGCTGCCCCCCCGGCCCAGTCCTGGCCGCAAACCATGCCCAGCGCAGGGGTATTTCCAAGGCAAGGTGACCCTGCAGTCTGTCAGGGAGGGGACAGCCAGCTGCAGCGTCCCATTGCATCCATCACGTACCCCTCCTTGCTGTCTTTGTGCTGGAGGAAGCCCTGGGGACGGGGCGACAGCGGGGCTTGCTGGGGCACAGGAACACCCCAGGAACGGTGCCTTTCCCACCCGTCGCCCCCGCAGGTGGAATCGCCTCCGAGTGCTCTGCTGACATCAGCCACTCGGCAAAGGCAGGGGGGATGCTGCGAGTTCACTTCTGTGTGACCGCGGGTGACAGATCCTCGTGGCAGGAGCCGAAACCAGGCACCCCCGAGCTTCCTGTCGCTGGGCAGAAAAGGGCAGCATCGGGGTGCAGACCATCCTTTGGGTTTGGGTCTGCAGCCCTGATTTACAGCTCCCAGCCTTGCCTGCAAGGGCATAAGTGAGAGTCAGAGCAGGCTGCGAGTGTCTGGAGAGCCGCGGGCGTTCGAGAGCAGCGGGAAGTGGTGTGGGGCAGTGGTGCTCTGTGGGCAGTAGCCGCAGGGGACACGGGCTCACACTCCACACTGTCTGCAAAGGATGCGGCCTGTGGTGGTGTGCGCGCATGGGAAACACACCCTCACCTTCGCCAGCGATGCTTTGCACATGCTAGCGAGACGCAGACATGCATGTGCAAGGGCATGCATGGGCCCAGTGTGCAGAGGCACAAGTGCCACTGTCCCCAAGCGCTGCGTTTCCATGCCTTCGCGCTCAGCTATTACTAATACTCAGCATAAAGGTTCTTCCAGGCGCTGGGGGCTGGGAAAGCAACGTCTGAATCATTTTGCTTTTTCCCTGGCAGAGTTATTACTCATGAGGGGTAGACGGAGCTGGGAACCTTTCATGCAAAGCCTTGCTCATGTTTCAAATTGCAACGGCGGCGTGCGATACCCACGTCTCCTCCACTGAGGCATCCTGGCATGCAGGAGGGGTAAAACTCAGGATGCCTGGCACAAAAATCCCAGGGGAGACCTTTCTCTCGGGAGCCACGGGGGGTAAAACCAGGTTTTTTTTCTTCGGAAAACCCTCCCGAGGGGTGGCAATCGCTCTGGCTTGGCTGCGTTTTCCCCTGGGATGGGGCCAGACCACAGCTCCCATGGGGCAGGGAGGGAAAGCGCCGGTGCCTGCGGTGGCATTGCAGGCCATCCAGCTCTGTTTGGGGAAGTGGCTTCGAAGAGGGAACAGGAACACGACGCGTTGGAGACGCGGCTCCCATCAGCCCCCGGGGAAACCTTGCAGGACTCAGTTGGTCTTTTCATTTTGGGGCGGTTTGCTATATTTCACGTTAAAAAATGGCTAAAAAAAATAGTTTCAGCAAAACTCTGGTTCCTGCAGGGAAAAACCCAGCAGCCACGTCTTGGTGTGGAGGCTTCTCCCTGGCTGTAACCACCAGTAAAGCAGGTTAGCTGGTGTGCTGGAGTGAACTGGGATGGCCCCACTGTGCAGAGAGACGCCACGGAGGGAAGGAAGTGCTGCAGGTTCGGGGGCAGGCAGCGGTACTGTGAGCGGCTGCTCCGTGTGCCCCGGGGCCCACGGCTTGTCTGAGCAAAGAGCCACTCGAAGGCACGAGGAAGGCTCCTTTGGGGAAAAAAAAGCAGACGTTTTTAGCGCTTGAGTTATTTAAACCCCGGGGAGAAGGTGAAAACAGCACCCTACAAGCGTCCGCTTTGCGCCTTAGACTGAAAAGCCGCCCGGTGATGCCCTGCCCCGGGGAGGTGCTTTCCACGGAGGTTTTCAGCACATTGGTCCTTTTAATTAATGTCGGAGAGCTCCGCCTGCCCCCTGGCCTCCCCCCAGCCTGCCCCGCTGGGCGCCGCAGCCCGCTGCAATGAGGGGTCTGTCTCAGCGGGAGGGCTGCCAGGGGCAGGAGCTTGCCACGGGCACCGTGAGCTCAGTCCTGCGTCCTAAGCTGGCTCCGGCAAGTATCAGCTCGGGTGCCCTGCCTCCCAGTCTTGTGCAAGCTGCTGCACACCCAGCCACCTTGCACACCCCGCTACTTTGCACGCCCTGCAATGCTGCACGCCTTGTCGTGCTGCCACCCTGCCATGCTCCCACCCTGCCATGCTCCCACCCTGCCATGCAGCACACCCTGCCATGCTCCCACCCTGCCATGCAGCACACCCTGCCATGCTCCCACCCTGCCATGCTCCCACCCTGCCATGCTCCCACCCTGCCATGCAGCACACCCTGCCATGCTCCCACCCTGCCATGCTGCCACCCTGCCATGCTGCCACCCTGCCATGCAGCACACCCTGCCATGCAGCACACCCTGCCATGCTCCCACCCTGCCATGCTCCCACCCTGCCATGCAGCACACCCTGCCATGCTCCCACCCTGCCATGCAGCACACCCTGCCATGCAGCACACCCTGCCATGCAGCACACCCTGCCATGCTCCCACCCTGCCATGCTCCCACCCTGCCATGCAGCACACCCTGCCATGCTCCCACCCTGCCATGCTCCCACCCTGCCATGCAGCACACCCTGCCATGCTCCCACCCTGCCATGCTCCCACCCTGCCATGCTCCCACCCTGCCATGCAGCACACCCTGCCATGCTCCCACCCTGCCATGCAGCACACCCTGCCATGCTCCCACCCTGCCATGCTCCCACCCTGCCATGCAGCACACCCTGCCATGCTCCCACCCTGCCATGCTCCCACCCTGCCATGCTCCCACCCTGCCATGCAGCACACCCTGCCATGCTCCCACCCTGCCATGCTCCCACCCTGCCATGCAGCACACCCTGCCATGCTCCCACCCTGCCATGCTCCCACCCTGCCATGCAGCACACCCTGCCATGCTCCCACCCTGCCATGCTCCCACCCTGCCATGCTCCCACCCTGCCATGCAGCACACCCTGCCATGCTCCCACCCTGCCATGCTCCCACCCTGCCATGCAGCACACCCTGCCATGCTCCCACCCTGCCATGCTCCCACCCTGCCATGCTCCCACCCTGCCATGCAGCACACCCTGCCATGCAGTACACCCTGCCATGCTCCCACCCTGCCATGCTCCCACCCTGCCATGCTCCCACCCTGCCATGCTCCCACCCTGCCATGCTCCCACCCTGCCATGCAGCACACCCTGCCATGCTCCCACCCTGCCATGCAGCACACCCTGCCATGCTCCCACCCTGCCATGCTCCCACCCTGCCATGCAGCACACCCTGCCATGCTCCCACCCTGCCATGCTCCCACCCTGCCATGCTCCCACCCTGCCATGCAGCACACCCTGCCATGCTCCCACCCTGCCATGCTCCCACCCTGCCATGCTCCCACCCTGCCATGCTCCCACCCTGCCATGCTCCGCGCCGCGCCCCCGTGCCCAGCGGCGCCGCACGCAGGCCTGCGGGAAGGCAGCGACCCCTTCCCTGCCCCGCAGCCCGAGGCTGTTCCTCCCCTCCTTCCAGAGCCGGGGGAGGGGCCGGGTGTGGGGCTGGGGGCAGCCAGGCTGCAGGGCTGGGCGGGGGCTGATTGCAACCCCCCCTCCCTGCTCTGACCCGCAGCAGGCCACTGGGCAGAGGAGGAGGAGGAGGGATCGCCTTCACCTCCCTCTGCCGCTGCAGCTAGAGGCAAAATACCTGCCTGTGTTGCCAGGATCTGGCCTGTCCCCGTGGGGCCCTGCTGGGGCCGCTTCCTGCAAACGGGGAGTTTCCACCTGGCAGAAACTGGGGCATTTTGCTGCTTGGTTTTATCTCCAAAGGCTGAAGCACGGAGGTGTTTCGGGTGGGAAATCCCCCCTCTCACCCCCAATGCCGTCCCCTTGCAGGCAGCGCGGGGTGTTCGGCCGGCTCCGCTCCGCAGCGCCAGCATCGCTGCCCTGGCCCTGTGCGGAGGCACGGGGTGAAGCGAAGGTGCTTTTCCCCCTGCTGGGACCGGCGCTCCTGGCCCCAAACCAAAAGCAAACCTCGAGGTCAAAAACTGGGGACCTCGCACTGGAAAAAGTTTAGAAATCGCCTGCTTTGGGGGAGTTCAAAGGGAATAAACGTTGTGTTTTGGCCCGAGCTGGTGAGCCCGCAGCTCAGGCCTGGCGGATGGAGAGTTGAAGGCACCTCGGAGGGTCATTTAGCTTATTTTGTTCTTTAAACTCATACTTAAAATGTTTATCTTTCCAAGAGAAAGGCTGAGAACTTTGCAGAAGGTGAAAAACCTTTCCGTTTGGTGGGGAGCGGGTCTCGTGTAAGCCTGTGCAGCAGCTAGGAGTGATTGACGAGCAAGAAAATAAAATGCTTAATGAAACATCAGCAATTAATTTGCCCCAAACTCAGCTGAATCCCCCTGGGAAATGCAAACTTCCCGCATTTTGCAAACCCGGCCGAGTGCGCTGGGACTGCGCCGCTCTAACGCGGCCCGACTGGACCCGACGGTATCGATAATGTAATGGGTGGTGTGGGACCTGCCGAGCTTATTGAGAGGGCTCCGTGGTGGAACCCGGCAGTTTGGAAAGGGAAATGAGTTTCAAAGCAGGGCTCGGGGATGACTTCCAAGCCGGCGCTCGGCTGGTTTTTTTGCCAGGGGAAGTTGTCACCGCACGGTGTGGCCACAACCGAGGGCTTTTCCAGGCTGCGGAGAAGGGGCTGGAGCTTGAAATTCCCTGGCTGGGGAATTTCCCAGTGCCAGCTCCCTCCCAGCCTGACGCATAGAGGTGGGTTTCTATCCCCGAACCTCTATTTTCCTTTCCCTCCCCCTTCCCGAAAGGAAGCAGGACCTGCATCTCCCGTGATCCCCACGGGTTGCCAGGCGACCAGGGATGCTTAGCGACCCGCCGTGCCAAAAATGATCCTGCAAGCCCTTGCGTGCTCCGCTTCCTTCTCCCACAGCAAGGTTACCGGTAAATACACCCCCCCTGTTCCTAGGAAGCTGTTTCCCCTCCCTGAGGGGGGACTTTGAGTGCTGCTCAGGGGTTATATTTTTAGCCTGAGGGTGTTGTGTGAGCTTGGGTGGTTTGGTTTGGTGGGGAAGGTTGAGCCCTGCCAGTGCACCCCAACTGCTTGGCCCCGCGCTCCTGCCTCAGCCCTGTCCTCCTGCATCATCCCGGAGCGAGAAGCGCCTCCTGCACCCCCCTTACCCCTTTCCTCAAGGGCTTTGGGAGCCCCCCCAGACTGATTTGGAGAGCCCTTCCAGGCTAGTGGCACATTTGACCCTTTTCCTTACACCACAGGCCCATCGTTGTTGGCTGGAGCGGTGTCGCACCTATTTTTGGTTGTGAAAGTACAAGAAAAAACACAGACCGAGTGATAATTTCATTATTAATTGTAAGAAGGAGTGGGAGCCCCGGGATGACCCCTGTGATATGGGGTTGTAGCACATCTGCAGGGCCCTGGGGCCTCGGTCCCTTAGCAGGACTGGCTGGAAACCAGATCTCAGAGCCTGCCCGCCATCCTTTTTGTGTCTGGCAGCTGCAGGCAGCAGGCACGGGAGTATAAAAATGCAGCTTTACTGGCTCGGGTGTGAGTTGTTTCTCTTTTGGCATAAAAGATTTAGGGTGAACCCCTCTTCCTGCAAAGCCTGGGGCTGCTTGCTCTCTTCTCCCCCTGCAGCTGTGGGATTGCTCCCAGCTGGAGCAGCACGGAGAAGCCGATGGCGTGGCCGAGGGGCGATGCTCAGGCAGTTCTGGCAGGAAGGTCTCCATCAGGGTGGAGACCAGAAGGGACGGTTGTAGCAAACCTTGCATCTGAAACCCGGGCAGTCTGCCCTGGGGGTGAGGATGCTGCGGCCCCTCTGCAGCCTCGGGCCCAAAAAATGCTTGGGGGGCAACTGCAGCGCTCCCCTGCCCGTGGAGGAGGTGGCCAGGAGCAGTTAGAAGGGGCTCAGGGGGGACATTTTCTCTTCAGGACCAGGCACCGCATTGGCCATGGCCAAAAAAGCGGCGCTGGGCGTCCCTGAGCCCCTTGCTCCACTGCACCCTCATGGGGAGCCTTGCACCAGCACCTCGGGGACCGCCGTGCCGGCAGCCTGCCGCCTCCTCCCCGAGCAGCTGCCGGCATTGCCGCCGTCCCCATCTCCTGGTGAGCCGTTCCTCCCCAGATGGTCTTGCCTCGTCCCATCCCTATCTCCAGATAAACAGCGCTGCTCTGTGCCGGGAACACGGAGATCTTTCCCCCGTGCCTGAGTCACCCCCTTCCAGCTGAGCTGCTGCGTGTGGGCTTTGACGGCAGCTCGCCGGGTGTTATTTCTAATTCCCCGCGAGCGCGTCGCCGCTGCCGGCCGTCTCACCAGCTGTTGGGGTGCAGGTCGCAGTCGTGGTGTCGTGATGGGAGATGGGATGTGGGGGGGAGATGGGATGCGGGTCTGTGCCCAGCCCTGCACCCAAAACCAGCCACACCAATGTTTTCCCAGGCTGAAAAACCGGGGTGCCCCTTTTCAGTGGGGGGTACCCCCCCACTCCCCGCAGGAGACAGGACGAGGTGTCCGGGGCTGCTGTTGTAGCAAGAAGGGTGTCAGATGGGCAGAAATGCGATGAGGAACCTGAGGACGTCAGGGGATGCTCGTTGTCTGCTGGGGGTGGTTTTGGCTGTCCTGGGGAGCTGCTGCACCAGGGATGGGGGGTGTCAGTGAGGTAGGGGGGGTGTTTTGGGGTCCCTTAGCAGAGGGGACAGCGCCTCCGTACCTGCTCCAACCCCCTCCCGGGTGGCCCATCCTCGCTGGCCAAAGCCTGTGTCATTTCCTTTGCTTTGCGAAACGCAGGCTTCCTTTGCGGGGATATCACGTGAGGAGCCCTCGGTCCCCAGCCTGCCCCGGCACTGCCTCCCCCGGGGCGGGGAAATGGGGGTGACAAGACCGTCCCGGTGCCCCCAGCCAGCTCCCACCGCTGGACCACGCTCCCAGCTGCCGTCCCACCTTGCATCCCACCTCCAAGGGCTGTCGCATCCCGCTGCCAAGCCGGCAGCATCATGCCTGTACCGGGGATGTGCCAGGTCCAGCTGGTGCAAAATCCTGCAGGGAGAAACCCTCGCTAGTGGGAAAGGGGAGAGATGCTGCGGGCAGGCAGGACTGGGGAAAGAGGGGATGCAGAAGGCGATGGGATGTGTAAGGAGGCAGGACAGCCAGCACCGCACGCTATGGCAGAGGCTTGGATCCGGCTGGAGATCCTGGCAGCACCCTGAGGCATGTTTTTTGTGTTGCCAGCCCTTGATACCTATCCATGATCTGCGGTGGCAAGGCAAAAACCTGTTCCCCGTGCTCGATGGGGACAGGGCTGAAATGATGGATGGGAGCCAGGCAAGGCAGATTTGGGGTAGATATGGGGATTGAGAGATAAGGCTGGGAGTGCAGCGGGGTGGCCAGACCTCTGAGCCTGATGGCACCCATCCCCGCTCCCAGTTATATGGTGGAAACTCACTGGTTTCGGTGCTGAAGCAGGGCTGGAACATGATGCTGTAGGTGCCAAATAGGGTAAGGAGCCTGTCTGTTCCCCGGGGAACCTGAGCAATAAAGTAATGAGTCATTTAAATACCTGCATAGATAGGGGAAGGGCCTGGGGCAGAGCAGGCAGCCCTGCCTGCTGCGGCCCTGCCCGCGCTGTCCCCTGCCACTGAGGAATGATGCTCGCGGGGGTGACTCGGGCTGGGCTGGGGTCCCTGCGCCAGGAAGAGACCATGGGGATGGGGTTGCTCCCAGGGCTGTGTTTTCCTTGGATGCAGCTGGGATCCAACGTGGCAGATGCTGAGAGAAAGGGCAGGATGGTTCAGGGAGGGATGCACCGCGTCCCAGCGTGAGGGATGGTGGAGCCCACGGGCCGATCTGGCAGCCGGAGACCCTCCCGGGTGTCCGGGGGAAGTCGCGGGTCACCACTGACCCCGTCCCCTCTTGGGTTCTCGAGTCCGGCGCTGGTGGAGACCACCCAAACTGGTCTCCCCAGGCTGAGTGAGCTGTGCCTCAGTTTCCCCATCTGTATGACGGGCTGGAGCAGCGGCTTGCGGCACGTGCGCGAGCATGCCTGCGCGTGGGCCCTGCCTGCCTGCATGCTATGCAAATGCCTCTGCGCACACTTGTCAGCCGCAGCAGGAAGCGCCGGCTCTGTCAGCACGGGCTCGGTGTGGGGACGGAGGGGACGGCCGCCTCTCCGTAAGTGCCGCTTGCCTCCTGCTCCTCCTTCCCTGGGTGCCCGGGTGCCCCCGGGGTGGGATGGTGGGACCGAGACCCTCACCCCGAGGAGGTGGGCGAAGGGCTGAGCACGTGCAAACTCATCACACTGAGTTGGAGAAGGGGCTCGGTGGGGGTTTCAGCATGTCACAGCGGTCGTGGCCGTCAGCCCAGGTGTGTCTGGGGTTTGGGGTAGGGTTGGAAGAAGCGACACCGGGGGCACCAAACATTTCCAAGAGTGTGGGAGCGACCAGAATACTTCCTGGTCCTGGGCTGTGCTGGGGTGTGGGACGGGAGGTGGCTCTGAGCCGCCGTGGGGACCTTTCAGGGTGTCACTCACAGGATAAAGCAACAGAGGCTGGAGCGAGGGGATGTTGGTAATGGTGGCAGCAGGGCAAGCTCTTGGTTTTGTTTTGTGGGCTCCTCCGTCCCCGTGTGGCTGTGTCACACATCTGGCACGGCTGTCCCCACTGGGGACAGAGCCAGGCTCCCGAGGGACATGTCCCCACGCCAAAGGGGAGGCAGCAGGCAGGGGATGGAGGTTCGGGGAGCTCTGGCTGCGGCCAGGGCCCCTCTCCATCCTCCAGCCAAATGGCCCCAGGGATGCCCAGCTTGGGGGCAGCTGGGGTGTGCACGGCCGCGGTGCAGGCAGGGTGCAGGCAGCGCCTTCGCTGCGCTTGCTGGCTTTAATTCGGACGGGCATCTCGGCCCAGGCACGTCAGGGATGAGCAAGGGCAGAGCGTGGGCCCAGGGCATGCAGGGGCTGGGAGGCCGTGGGGTGCTTGGCTGGAGGGACAGAGCATCCCTCGTATCCGTGTTGGGCTTGAGCAGACACCGAAATGCGGGATGTGCCCTCGTTCATGCTGGCTGCCTCCAACCCTGTCTGTCTCCGGCCAGGACGACTGGAGGTGCTGCTCTGGGGCAGCGGGGTGCTGGCTGTGGGGTGCTCTCTGCGGGGTGCTGGCTGTGGGTGCCCTCTGAGGGGTGCTGGCTGTGGGGTGCTCTCTGCGGGGTGCTGGCTGGGGGTGCTCTCTGCGGGGTGCTGGCAGGGGGTGCCCTCTGCGGGGTGCTGGCTGTGGGTGCTCTCTGAGGGATGCTGGCTGTGGGTGCTCTCTGCGGGGTGCTGGCTGTGGGGTGCTGTCTGCGGGATGCTGGATGTGGGGTGCTCTCTGCGGGATGCTGGATGTGGGGTGCTCTCTGCGGGGTGCTGGCTGTGGGTGCCCTCTGCGGGATGCTGGCTGTGGGTGCTCTCTGAGGGATGCTGGCTGTGGGTGCTCTCTGCGGGGTGCTGGCTGTGGGTGCTCTCTGCGGGGTGCTGGATGTGGGGTGCTCTCTGCGGGGTGCTGGCAGGGGGTGCCCTCTGCGGGGTGCTGGCTGTGGGTGCTCTCTGAGGGATGCTGGCTGTGGGTGCTCTCTGCGGGGTGCTGGCTGTGGGGTGCTCTCTGCGGGGTGCTGGCTGTGGGTGCTCTCTGCGGGGTGCTGGCTGTGGGTGCTCTCTGTGGGGTGCTGGCTGGGGGTGCCCTCTGCGGGGTGCTGGCTGTGGGTGCTCTCTGCGGGGTGCTGGCTGTGGGGTGCTCTCTGCGGGGTGCTGGCTGTGGGTGCTCTCTGAGGGATGCTGGCTGTGGGGTGCTCTCTGCGGGTGCTGGCTGGGGGTGCTCTCTGCGGGGTGCTGGCTGGGGGGTGCTCTCTGAGAGGTGCTGGCTGTGGGGTGCTCTCTGCGGGGTGCTGGCTGTGGGTGTTCTCTGCGGGGTGCTGGCTGTGGGTGCTCTCTGCAGGGTGCTGGCTGTGGGTGCCCTCTGCGGGGTGCTGGCTGTGGGGTGCTCTCTGTGGGGTGCTGGCTATGGGTGCCCTCTGCGGGGTGCTGGCTGTGGGGTGCTGTCTGCGGGGTGCTGGCTGTGGGTGCTGTCTGCGGGGTGCTGGCTGTGGGTGCTCTCTGTGGGGTGCTGGCTGGGGGTGCCCTCTGCGGGGTGCTGGCTGTGGGTGCTCTCTGCGGGGTGCTGGCTGTGGGGTGCTCTCTGCGGGGTGCTGGCTGTGGGTGCTCTCTGAGGGATGCTGGCTGTGGGGTGCTCTCTGCGGGGTGCTGGCTGGGGGTGCTCTCTGCGGGGTGCTGGCTGGGGGGTGCTCTCTGAGAGGTGCTGGCTGTGGGGTGCTCTCTGCGGGGT